>NW_018128075.1:892553-898665 GCF_001952655.1 Monopterus albus
AAAAAAAAAAATCATATTGTGCAAAATAACCAGGAGCATGGAAATTATTTTGCACACTGAAAGTGCCATCAACCACAGTACTGTACCTCAACACACACTCTTGAGCAACAGCTTATCTTACAAATGGTTAAAGGTGAAGCAAAAGTGCCTGAGATATTGGTCCCTAGTGTGGGTCAAGCTCCAAGAAGTCTGGATTCACTGCACCTTATAACCATTCGCATGTTTTGATCGCCACATCCCCAGATTGTAGCAAAAGTTCACAGCTGAGGTAACCCCAAGAGGACATTGTCAGGGTTGTCTTCTGACAAGGCTCCTCCAGAGCCACAGAACACAATAACTACAGCTATTTTCAACTACAACTAACTAGTGCTCTCCAGGTCTGGCAAGTTGGTTTTTCACCTGGGAAAGACCTTTCCAGCAGCAGCAGCTGTTTCAGACATTAAAACATTCTGTGATTCTTTCATCAGTTGATATAAAAATAAAAACTAAAAAATGCCATAAGTTATTATTAAACTAATTTTTGCCCAATTTTTATGAATGAAGACAAGTATGGAAACTGTGTGTATATAAATAAACTGTTAAAGAAATGGAAGGTAGCAGCTGACTAACTAGCTCTGCTGTTAATGTGTTTGATGTGACACAGACTCTGCTCCAGACCAAACTCGGTGGTCAATGGCTCACAGACCTGTATAACTCTGTGCACTTCAATGCAGCACTTCCATCTTAACATCTTTGCATTGAACTGCATACGGTTTACAGGTGTGCCTAATAAAGTGGCCAGTGTATAGTCCATCTGCACACTACAAATATTAACATACACAAACTCATCAAGACCAAACTCAGTGAAACTGTAACACATATTACCAAAGTTTTGGACATCTTCCCTCTTGCCCACACAGCCTCAGACAAGCACACAAATCCAACTGCATACACCAAAAAGCTAACGTGGCAGGCTCCTAATGATGTGGGCTAACTCAGATGAAAGGCTTTAGCAGGCCCACTAGAGCCCTGTGCTGCTCCCACTCTCCCCCGCTGACATTTGCTTCAGCTAACAACACAAACTGTTAGCTCACTGATTTTACCATGAAGAAACAAACACTGGGAAACAAATGATCACACTAACCCTGAACACTTCCTCAGTTCAAAAATGGATTTTTATGCCAATAATGCAAGGGAGGAACACTGACAGGTAGGGGACGAATTCCCTGTGGGCTAATACAACTGGAGCAAGTCACTAACACACATTATATAAAACAGAATAAGTATTACCTGGTGTCTGACTGCAACATTTCCTTTGCATTTAACAGTAATCAGAAGCTGGTAAAAAGCCTTCAAAGCAGCCAGGTGAGATTATTTGAACTTGATTTGTCTTTGTCTACCTTGATTTGCTGTTGAATATGCAGTGATTTCTAATGTTCCTGACAGCTGTTTTATCATTTTCATAGAAACCTCTGTGTGAAACCATTAATTATCCAAACCACATGAAGGTTGTAGTATAAACAGCGTTCCCGGTGTCGTTAGACACACTTGTCGTGCCCTAGGGAAATCATTAATATTTTGCAAAATGTACCATTTGAAAGCTTAATGCCAGAGTCCATAAATATACACTTTCTCAGGCAATTTCCAACATAATTAGAGTTTATTTTGACTGAATAATGAGTGCCAATACCAGGGACTGCTACTGTATTTAATTTGTTTCAGACAATAAGGGGCTGTGTCAATTCCCAACTCATATAACGCATTTGAAACATCTCACTTTTTCTCCCAGTAAAACACAACATAAAATGTTAACAGGATGCATAAACTCTGAAAAGCCATGTAAATCTTTGCCTGTAGCTGCAAGAAGGAACTAATGCAATGCATGGGGCGACTGTTGTTCAGTGGGTAGAGCTCCCAACTGGAGGGTTCCAGGTTTGAATCACAGTGTCTGCAGTCCACATGTCGAAGTGTCCTTGGGCAAGACACTGAACCCCCGAGTTGGCCCCGATGGTTAGAGCCATCAGTGTGGGTTGGCGTTGCAGATAGCTGCTTCGGTTCTGTACCGGAAACAAATTCCTTGGCCAAATAAAGGTGATGCGGCAGTCCTCCGCCTGTCACGCGGAAGACCGGGGTTTGATTCCCCGACAGGGAGTCCCATTGCAACGGTGTTCCTCTGCACCAAGGAGCAGTTCAGCATTGCTGTAGTTTGAACCACGTCACTAAAGGTGGCAGCCTACAGACATGTTGCCTTCAGAGGAGTAGCAGTACATTCACACATACAGAATCCAGCGACAGCTTCTGTTCACTGTGAATGACACCGAGCCTTGCAGCCTTGCGCTCTGTGAGGAGGTCAACATTTTCAGACAGCACCCAGCTACACTACAGGGCGTGAGCACCAGCCAGGAGAAGACCAGATAAAGCAACTATTTTGAATCCATGTGTGAACTCACACCTCAAATGAGACATGAGGATCCACCAGTGTCATTTCAACAGTAGGTCTACCACTATAATTACCATTTTAAAAAAGGAAAAAAGCAATAACAGTTTAGAGAACTTACTTCAATCAAAAACACAATATTTTTTTCCAGAGGAAACACAGAGGCCATGAGGGGAAAGAAATCTTGAATTGGAATGTAAAATGTTCGACACTAAATGACATGTGAAAGGGAGTAGTTTTTCTAAGATGTAACAAAATTCCTCTGGGTCTTTACCACTGAGTCAACTGGAAATTCAACATCTTGCGCAAAGCTTTTCACTAAAGCTGCAGACAAGGACATTTAGGCAATACATAGTAGTGGTGGCTGTCTGTTGTCATATGTCTTCTGTAAACTAACTACAGTACTGTTCCGGATTCCACATGAGCCAGCTGACTACCAGCCATTCAGTGCAAAAGACTCATCTCTTGCCACAGAATCCAATAGAAGAAACTGCTGAGGACTAAGTAGTCGTTTGGCTGCAGTAGAGAACAAATCAGTTCTACGTAAACACTTGTGTTTTCTCTACCTCAGCAACATTTCCTTCTAAGACAAGAGGAGGCCTCTAGCATTGTGCTATTCATGGAGTCAGTACGACCAGTTAGTGATTTGTTCAAAGCATTTGGACTGAATTGCTGAGAACAAGGCTGTTTAATACTACATTTGTTCATGCAGCATTTTGAAGCTTCATGCGATTGTGTGTAAACTGTAGGTAAAGTTTTGTCTTGGTACAGTCTGTGTATATGTCTGTGTTTACCAGTGACCAGATTAACCAGTATGAGTGACAAGGTTGAGCCCATTATGACTTGGGTTGGCTTTCTACTTCTGTGCTGCTGAGCTGCATTACATGCATTAAGGTTTTGCACTTGGCACTGCAGCATAAGCCACTGCCCCATTCTACAGCGTGCTGCCGCCTCATTTATCTGGGCGGAGGTCACCTACCTATAACACGTTACTGTTGGTCAACCTGCTGGGACAAACAACATAAGGTTTTGTTTTTTACAGGAAGACAATCTCACTAATTCACCTGCAGCACACTATTAAGTGTAGCGAGCACAGTAGGCTACACATGGCAGCTTTATTAAACAGTACTGTAAGCCCTGAGACCCAGAAAGTAATTCTAGGCTGAAATAATATATCCTGGCCCACAGCTTTCTGCAAATTAGGTGTCTGTGGTGCTTTTATTAAACACAACTTGATCTAAGAATATGCACCGTGTGAGTGTAACAATGGCCTTTGATACAGGGCCCCGCTCAGTGACAGGGCCACAAAATCATGCAACAATATATATTATATATTAGTGTTAAAAATGGCATTACAATTCAAATGTGCAAATTAAAGAGTTACCCATAACCAATGTCAGGGGGAGTTGCCTGTTTTGGCTGCAGGGACCCTGCAGGTTTTGTGAAGTTGCCTATATAGTCATCCATTCATTTATAGTACATTTTGTTGTCTCAGATCTTCATTACAGTGTTTGCAGTGCCTTTGCTGGCCAAACAACAGCATGCAACACTAGGTGATGCAACAGTCTGCCTGTGTTGCTGCTAGTTCTTTCACATCATATTGGTGTGTCTCTGCCCTTAGATCCTTGAATCAGGTGAGGACAAATCCCCGTAGCAACCAGCACCCAACATGTGTGTGATTTGTGCATGTGTGTCCTCCTCCCCTGTGCTGCGCCCAACCCCGACAGCAAGCACAGTGCTTACAACGTCCTTTCTGAGAGCCCTTTTAGTCTTTCTGATAAGGAGGAAGCAGTTGAGAGTGAAACAGAAAGAGAAATAGAATAATATTCTTTAAAAAGTCTGACTTCTCTGAAGTGCCAGTCAGGGAGCAGAATGTATTTTAACACGGTCATTTGCCTTATTCAAACAGATTTATTTGTAATTCTGTTTAAAAGCAAGTGTTTTGGCTTAGTAAAATACACTTAGGGGGAAGGTTTTTAAAGAAATATACAGAAACTACAGTACAGTGAACTTCTATCTGGGCTTTTGACTTAATTATGCTGAAAACTGCTGTTTTTCTGTTTTCTGGTTTCTATGCTGGACTTTTTGCACTGTAATTGCTAGATTTCTGTTCCAGACCTTTTATTTTCTGTTTTTGTTCAGATTTTCATTTGATCTCATTTTAACATTTTATCTTCACTTTGTCTTAATTGGTTTTATTCTGCTTTTGGTGCTTATTGTTTTTAATGGTATTACTGTTTTTCCTCGACTCTTTGAACTGCCTGTGTGTATGACATGTTTAATACAAATGAAGTTACCTTGACTTATAGGCAACCTAAACCTAACTGGCTCAAGTTATGAGAATACTATGATATTTAATCAAATATTATTGCATTTGATGCAATGTTTATTTAATGTGCTGAAAGATCATTGCTAGTATTACTATGGCCCTGAGAAATGGAAATCTAAAACTTCAATCTGCAGAAGATAAGCACAAAATACATTGCACACTTGTAGTTGTTTGCTAGACAAGCAGACACGTGCATTTGCAGACTGTTGCACACATAATGATCTCACTCTAGAACATTAACATTTACTCTGACAATGCCGCTCATTCTGCGGTACTTCACAGCCTTACACCTGCTGTGTAGTTGATGTGAAGTGGTGAAGTCAGGTTTCTTCTTTTAAAAGCAGACGGTAGCAAGAACAGAAAGCAATAATTAGCCTTTCCAAGCACTCTTGCTCATTCTTTAGGTTTTACACACGGAGACAAACAGTCTTTGCATGCCTCGCTGTTGCCTTTTCACATTCAGCCTCTTGATTTCACAGGCTTTCTTTCTGATTCTTTACTCTTTCTCTCTCAGACACACATACATTTGGTTCAGTAGATGTACCTTGACACCAAAGTGACAGTAGGCCTGTGGGCAGCACACAGAAGTACACACTGCACACAAACAGGGATCCAATTTGCCATGGCACACTGCACACAAATCACATGCTGTCTTGCTATAACTCTCCTTAACACCCCTAACCCCCTGTCTATTCTACAGTATAGAGGCTATGCACACATGCTTTCCTACACAGTCAGGCCACAATTAACTAATACACACACACACACACTAAGTACATAGAAACTTGTCATCTGCCACCAAAAGAAAAAACAATTAACACATAATACTGAGAATCTGGGACAAGTAATCCATTATGATTTCCATGCAAATATAGTAGCACTAACAAGACATAGTAATAGCACAGATTTATGACTATACAAAACATACGTATTACAGATGCACTGATCACATACACTGTGTCTGCATTAGCAACAACACTGAAATTATTAAGCAGACCAGGTACTGGGTTCATTTAAAGTCGCAGTCAAGTGCAGGTGTAGTTTTCTTTACAACACTAAGTTAAACATTCAACAGAGTTTTAATGTTGATTAAGTAGCCAAAGCAACATATTTAGCACTGCATCCAGCAGCAGAATCAGAAGTGAGACCAAAAATGAGGAGCCAAAGTGTAAAGGTCTAACACGAACAATGAGACCACTGTGGTTCAGAAGTCCAGCTGACAAAATCCATTACAGACCACCCCAGATGTGTCATATAATTCTGTATAATACATTTACCTTAAAAGGCAACAAAGGAATTTATTGATAAAACAAAACCAATTCAAGCCACCTCCCCTCCGCCATCTAAAACAAGAACGGACATTCCTG
>NW_018128075.1:898680-907837 GCF_001952655.1 Monopterus albus
CTGTTCAAAACTCTCATTTGTGAGGTTTGATATATTGCAGTCTTCTGTCTACAAAACAGCAGTCCTTCTCCATCCACTGTCTAATAATCTCCACAGTCGTCCCCACCTGCCTGTTCTCTGTAATTAACCTCCTCTGCTTCCCATGTGTGTCCTAACCATTATCAGCAGGCATCTGGCTGAGCTGAGTGCATTTGTGTGACACTCAGCTTCTGTAATATTGTTCTGTATATGATTGTATCATGCACACACACACACACACACACACACACACAAATCCAAACTCCATGTTGCAACTCAAATCACCAAACTATCATTAGGCTGCACTGTCAAGCAGAATAAATAAAGAGTATTGAACAGTGCTCACCCATTAAGTGATATCACTGTTAAACTGCTTTGCAGACAGCTCGGTGAAAGTACAGCAAGAAAAGACAAAGTTTGTAAGATATGAAATCCTTTCATTTCATTCTTTGTTGATAGACAGTTATAGATTTTGGTTTATCTTTGTTCTACAGAGATCACTTGCTAGTTACATACTCAGTTTGGACATAACAGGGATGGGAGTGTTGTTTTGGATGCTGAAACAATTTCCTTATGTTGACTGTCACTACTCATATTAACTGCATGATGCTTATTTCAAAAATAAATAAATAAATAAACTGCTATTGTTGCTGCTGGAGGCATAAAAATCACTCCTCCCAATGTCCTATGGAGTGATGGGGAGAGAAAAAGATGTCCTGTCAAATTGAGGTGTATTGTCACGGCAGGAAAGACAACAGGATGCTGACATGAGCGCCGGCCTGCTCAGGGTCTAGCAGAGGGCACACAGTGGGACTTCAGTAGTAACTGAGGTGAACAGGGTGACTGGTTAAGAGCCTGCTGAATTATTCAGCTCCTTGTTCATATTTTCAGCTGCATTGTTTTAGCCTGTCTGTATCCTCTCTTGGTTGGGGCAGGCACCTGGATGTGGGTAAGCGTGTGTGTGTTTGTACTTTGATTTACTGAGGAAAGGTCAGCTCGACATGAACCTTTTTTTTTTTTAGAAATACCTAGAGACACCTGGTAGCCACAGTCTCTCAGACCATACAATCTCTCAATCCCCCAGCCCAGCTATCTCCAAATTAAACCCCATTAATTCTTTTATACGAGGTTGGGCACAGAGACAGGGACAGAACATTCTTTCTGGCCTGTGTGGATTTTTATTTAAGTTTGACAGAGAACAGCAGTTTCAACAAAGGTCTATTAAGCAGAAGTATTTCTTGGACCATTTGGAGCTCCGTGGGTGTATGTGATAGTTTAGGTATAAATAGACTTTGAGAACGTTAAACAAATGGACACAGAATAGCAGCTTAAATTATAAGAAAGCAATCAGCTTTTCCTGTTCCAATACTCGTTCCAAGACCTAAACTCTGAGTTTTTACCAATAATAAGAACAGGTCTGACACCACTGCTGTCTTTTTCCCTAACTTACAATCTGCATACAGTACCTCACTGTGATTGCAATTAATGTTACGGTGGGTAAAACAAGTCCAGGGATTGCTGTGGCACCAAAACCGAGTCCACGGGCTCCCATGATAGGAGAAGCATGGTTTTAATGGCCATCTCCATTATCTGGAGTGTCATGATTGATTTATGGATCTGCTCTTAGGCCAGTATTAGCACTGATATCAGTCCAACGATCAGAATGAGACACCCAGCAGAAAACCAAAGATATACTGTAGATTTTAATAACAAGCAGTCAGCACTGAGTGCACAGATCACCAAAACAGACTTTTGATTCACAGAGAACATTACTGGTAGAACACAACATGAGTGTGGGCAAAGTCTGGCCCGATGACGGCTCAGAGAAAAGTTGACCGAGGTCACACAAAATAAACAGGTTTGTTCCTTGAACGCAGCAAATATTCTGAGGTCACAACTCAGGGCTCATGAGATGAAGACATTTGCAAATGTATAGCAGTGATGGAGGGCAGCACCAAAGCAAAGGTCAGGAGAGACACCAGAGTCAACAGGCTCCTTCCACTTGGGGCTCATGAATGTGTACGGCTTGTCAAATTATACATCAGCAGAGCCAATAATGTGAGACCCTTTGGTCACAGATGAACAAAACCAAACAAATGGGTGGGTGAAGGTCATTACAGTGATAATAGGTTTAGTCACACTTGAGCTGATTTTGTTAAGGCTGGAGTGAATGGCCAATTATTTTATTTCATTTAGGCTGTGGAGAAGAGTGGTATTCACACTGGCTGTCAAACCTAGGCCAATATAATTCTATCTTGTTTTTGTGATGAATAATGTCCAGTTCCTATCAGGACTAATGCTCATGTTCAGTTACTTTAGCTTTCATTAGCTCATTGTGACCATCATAAAACATAAATAAATCATGTGGCTAAATGCAGCACACCTTGCAGTCGTTCTTCAGACTTCATTTGTTTTGTTTTTCCTTTACAGTCTGTATCTATAAGCTGACCCCAGCTCCCCCAAAACTGACCAGCAACTGTAAATTTAAAAACAGATTTTCTGGCATCACCTTGTAATTTGGGGAACAATCGCCCATTCATTCTGGAGGTGTTTTTAGTATGGAAATATTGCCCCTGACAAAGTACAACACTGCTTTACATCTCATTGCAATGATGCGTCCAATGTTTCTGACAACGGTGACAATCATGCAGCATCATTCAGTACTAAATGTGGTGCAACGTGTTATACTTCAGGATAGTGGATGTCATTCATCATACCCAGTGTTTCCGCAGCGTTATTGAAGAAAGGATGATGACACATTCATTAAAATGAGCTGAGAGAGTGAACGCAAACCCATTCACTTAAGAGTACTTCATGTTTTTATTTTGGACAAATTCAAAAGTGCATCAGGTGAATACAGTATTTGTGCTTATCAGCTTGTCTGTATTTACATGTGTGCACTGTGGCTACAATCTGTGCAGTCTACTGTGTGTGTGTGTGTGTGTGTGTGTGAGAGAGAGAGAGAGAACTATTATCAGCGAGGTTCTGAGTGTGTCCTCTATTAGTCTGGATGTGAGAGTGTGACATTACCAGACCGCTAGGATCTATGGCTGGTAAAAATAGACTGCAAAGCAGCTGTAGCACTCTGTTGGCTGGAACTAACACAATCTGTCTGTAGTCACACTGTCTGCAGTCTGAGAGACACAGGAAGCTGTGTCCATAAATCACCCTTTTACTTCCTGGGTTAACACATTCACAGATATAAGATGTTAGATGCACTGTAAATAAACACAACCTAGTTAGAGTGATCAATATGTTGCTGTCACGGACGGAGAGAACTGGGAGGTGAGCACTGCGCTATGGTTCCAGTTTGTAGAGTTGGATTTAAGCTGAGCTGCTGTCCCCGTTTTCTACAAATGTCCTGTCTGTCATACAAAATACAGTAAGTCTGACTGTAACTTAAAACTAGAGTATGTAACTTTTTTCACATATTTTTGTTGTAGAACTCTGCTCCAAACCTTGTCCTAACGTGGAGAGGAGCTGTCAAATCCTCCTGTGACCGAGACTCACTGAACAGCAGCAGTGTGGAGATATTAGTTTCTAAAGGTTTTGAGTGGGATTGACCTCTGTAACCAGAGATTTTCAATTATTATTGATTGATCAATAAGTTATGATGCATTCTCATTTACTGTTATATGCATAACAAATAACAGAAGAGCTGGGAAGAACGTGGCGGAGCGTAGCAGATTGTAGTGGAGCAGGAGAGGGAGTGCTGGGCAGAGCAGAGTGGATTGATTTGGAGTTTCAAGCTTGTGCTACCTTAGGTTACGTACTGTAGCTTGAAGAGTATAAAAACATGGTTTAATAAACTCAAGAAACACAACCTCACCTCTAAATTTAGAGGAGTATAAACAAAATGATGACTGTGTTTGTTTGGTATGAGTCTGTGTAGTCTCAGGGGAGAAAAAAAATATGATTTATTTCTTCAAATGAATCATTTGTACCATCAAATTACTTAATTTACTCCCTTGGTGTAATGATTTGTGCCCTTTAATTACTAAATTGTGTTCTCAAATTACTGAATCCATTCCCTAAATTAATATAATTAAGTTATTACAGAAATTGGACCTGAATTTAAAGGTTGCTGTGGCTGTTCCAGTCAGTTAGGGAGGAACAGTCAGTGTTAGAAGCAGGCTACTGAAGCAGCTGTGTTAAAGTGTACACAAATCTTTGTTGCTTCAGCCCTCATTGTTTACACTTTACTGGCAGTTATACATTAGGTTAACTGTAAGAATGAACAATAATTTAGGGCACATAAGGTTTGGAAATTATCTAACAATCTTTATTTGCGTCTTCCCCGGCTATAGAAAGAAAACTACAAAGCAGCTGCCTTTAAAAATTTCACACCAGTACTGCATCTGCACTGTTATGTTTATGGCCCATTATGACCCATTTTGGTAGCTTCCTAATGCAACTGTATCATGGAAAAAAAGAATATGTTGGAGCCTGTTATGCAACAGCATGAAATGGTGGCAGATTATGGTACTGTTTATTTGCTGAAAGATGCCAAAGTAAAGAAAACTGCTATGTTAGCATTTCAAAATTGTTTAGGCTATTGCATTTTGGTCTCAGATATGAGATGTCAACTCTACAAGAAAGAAAGAAGAACAAGTCATATTTTTAATTGAGAACAGCTGATTGTTTGGTCATGTACTGTTAAATGTAGTATGGTGCTAGATTTAATAAAAAAAAAAGCAAGGGATAACCAAAGTTATTACAAGTCATGCTGTGGGGAACATGAATGTATATACCAAATTTTACAGCAATGCATCCAATAGTTGTCGAGACATTTCACTCAATATCACAAATGTCAGCCTCATGGTGCCACTAGATGAAAAGTCATTAGGATTCTTCCTTTGAACACAGTGGGTATCTTGGCAGTATATCCTGTGGTTATTGGGATTTTTTTTTACTGACAAAACTGGAGAGAAAGAAGTTCTGATATTCACAAAAACTGCACTCACACCAGTGATAGAAGTGTAAGTAATGATTTCATCTTCTGCATTTTAAAATAGGCTACTGGCCTTTCACCACGCAGGTCACGCTCTGCTGTAACAAATGAAAGCTCATCACATATATGAGTCACCCCCCCGTCAGTGCTCCTAATGGCCTGGATTCAGAACTTAATGTGCACAGCAGTGACATCAGTGGCTATTTCTTTCAAATCGGTCACTTAAAAAAAAACAAATGCCACTCAGATCTTCCAGACATGGCTTTGAGACTAATGAATCAGCCACACCTGAATACAGGACAGAAGGACTTCTAAACAACAGAAGGAAAGGTATGCTTGATGAGGAGGTCAGAGGGCAAAGTAGGAGGTGTAGGAGTGTCACAAGAGATGGTGGTGAGGTGAGGACTGAGAACATGAGATGCTGAAATGAAAGGATCAGACCGTGGATGTGACATTTGTGTGCATGAGACAGAGGCCAAGGCATGAGATGATGGATGGGAAGAGAGGCGAGAGTGTGCAGGGGGGATATGACAGATACCTCGTGAGTAACGGTGGGCCTGGAGCAAAATAACACATCACTAGAATTACACAGGACACCATGACTGTGTGTGTGTGAATGGTTGTGCATTACAGAAGTGTAGAATATACTGTATATATGTGCATGCAGAGTCAGTATGCGCTATATGTTTCTATGTGTAAGACGCAGAAAAAACATGCATTAATCTGTAAAGAGAAAGGAAAGGACAACTACAGTACTGAGATACAGAATAAAATAGTGAGAGGGATAAAGAAATAAAAGTCGGTTGAGAAAAAGAAATGTTGAGGAAAGGCAAGATGAAGAGGGAGGAAAAGAGGGGTGAGGGAAGGATAGGATGGGTGCAGAAAGAAGGAAAAGAAGGTCGGTGTCAGACTAGACAAACAAAGAGGGGAGGTGTAAAGAATACAGGCCAGATACAGCAGGTGATGTTTAGATGGAATATAGAAAGACCTGGTTACTCAACTCCTAGTATGATTCGAATAGCATCCAGGCTCTTGATCCTCCAGTGTACGTCTAGAAGTGACGATCAACTGAAAATGAATAAATCGCACAACATCGTCTTTGCCAATACTCGCTCGTCACATGTCAGTGTTCACAAGCATACTGTGTACTGTAAGTCACTTGTTTACTGCCAAGAATGGTCGAAATAAGCAAGCTTTCACTTTATCCAACAATGTGACTCTGTTCATTTTTGTAATCATTAAGGCAAGAGTGATACAAAAGAGGGTCAGTTAAACCCACCTGCTCACTGCATTCACACCTGGAGTTGCCAAGCAAAAAGAAGAAATCACTATAGAGCTTCAATATGATTGTCTAGTGTATAAAGTAAAGAAAAAACTATGATTGTCTAGTGTATAAAGTAAAGAAACCATTTGCACCATTTGCTCTCCCACATTACCCTGAGATATGATTCACTAATCTACATTTAGTGGGTTTTCACTGTGACTGATCCACATTCAGCATTTCTGTTACAACTGAGAATATTCAACAGCCGTTGGTAAACCGAGCACTAATTATATCTGCCTTTACATTGTTAGTCATCTTTTTTGTTTTAATTTAGTGATGAACTAGTACCACATACAAAATTTAGAAAAGGATAAGATGTTGACATGCCACAGTATCCCTGTTTCTAGTGGAGCAGGGTTTCTCAAAAATTGGCCAAATGGGTGTATGAAACCAAAATGTCTTTACTTGTGCTAAAACATGACAGGGATACGCACAAAAAAAAAAACAGACAAGAGTGCACATCCCAATTAATTTGCACCAGAACACACAAAAAATGTGGCAAAGAAATCAGAAGATAAAAGAAAACTCTGAGTTTTGACTGACATTCAGACAGGAAGGAAAAGAGAACAGTAAGATGGAAAGCGTGGGAGTGATTATACACAGGCAGGTAAAAGGGAAAAAGTAAGGAAGGCAAGACAGACAGACTAGGAGAACAATTGGAAGTAGGAAAAGGTAGTTAGAGCTTTGTTAGGAAGCAAGAAAACTGAGAAGGAAAGAAGAAAAGAGGCCAGATAGGAAAGGAAGGAACGAGGCAAAAGACAAGATGTAAGACAGATGGAAGCTATGTGATTGTGAGATCAGCTGGTTAAATCTGGGTTCAAACTGAACAATTTAAGCACAATAGTAGCCCAACCCAAATGTTGTAGGGCCTTGGACATGATAACGAGTTAGCATGTTTCTGATACTTTCAACAGCATCAAAAGTGAATGTTTACAGCCTATGAAACCACAGTTTGTACAAAAGTCTGACATGCCTCGATCTGATTATCAAGGGTGCAAACTGGGGAATCTGTACAGATTACAGTAATTTATAGTTCATGACACCTGACATACAAGGTACATGTCATGTCTGATGTCCAAAGATACACAACACCCTCCTTCATGGATGTTTGTTGTGAACTGACAGGCTCCTTTATCAGAATCAGCTGGTGACTGGACACTTCAGATGAAGGATCTGAGGAAAGGATGTCTCACGTCATTAATAACATGTTGCACTGAGTCCTCTCTCATCACATTTTCATTGCATCTTACACTGGCAGGTCTAAAGCACAAGGAAAAGACAGTCCTTAAAAGACACGTGAGATATGCCCAAAGTCGAGCGTGTCAGAATTTGTCCTACTTACTGTATATGACATCTTGGGGCGATGCTGACCAATTGGAGAGTAGCTCATTCTTTCGCTCACAACACCTAAATTGGCATTACTTGGATAGACTGACCACATATTATCAAATGGTTACTTTGTCATCTGAAAAATGTCAAAACTGAATCAGTCGTAGGATGAAAATGATAACAGCTTTGAGCCTGGCAGAAGTAATTACACAAGAGCAGAAGGCTGAGTGAACTGCTGTCACATTCAACATGAAGACATCTCCTCTGCTCTCTCTCCTGCACCTGAATTGGCAGGCTGAGTGATTTGTGTGCAGCTATTACTCACCCATGCTGTGCAGCATAGTGTATTAGTTAGCTCACAGGGAATGTGTACAGGCAGTGTAAATTTGGTTTGATATGAGGATTAAGATTCATTCTCCATACATAGTTACAGGGGCTACACAGTGCTTTGGCATCAAGTAAAGACAGTAGTGCAGATAAATACACACTGAATAGCTGCATACGATCTATGTTTCACAGCCTGAAATTTATAGTAAGAAACACACACTGAAATGCACATGAACATATTCACATGCAGCATTATAATCGGCCGTATCCTTTTATATTAGCCTCTGTCAAGACACCCAGCCCCACAGTGCACATGTAGCCACCGTGCATGAAGACATAGAGAAAATTCATATTGTGTAACATACTGGCTTTATGTAAGTGTGTCACACACCCACTTCCTGGGAACTGACAGTTTGCAGAGTGCTGAGGTAAAGAGGAAGGAGACAGAGAGAGAGAGAGCGAGACGGAGGGAAACCATGACAAAGGGAGGGAGCCCAGAAGACCAAATTCATATTCATCAGGACTGCTCCACTTGTTCTCAAGCAGCACTTATAGCACAGTCAGAATACATTCAACTACAATACATAATTCTAAAACCATTAGCTGGTTTAATCAGTACTCAAACTTAATAAAAGATTATTTTATTCAGTTATCAAGTAATAATGTAATAAAGTTTGTTTGTTGTAATGCAAAGTGTTAATATTGTGTTGCATATCATGAATATGTTGAGGGTCCTGAAGCTACTGTTCAGATAGAATGTTAATGGCCTTGTGAACAGCAGTTAGATCATCTTCAGCTTCAGTACTTCAGAAGGCAGCATACTTTGGTGCTGGATCAGGTAAAACTTAGCTGCTAGTGACTGTTGATGTATGAAAAACACTGGCGACAGGAGCCATTTCACACACATTTAAAGACAGCATCCTGTAAGTGAAGAAGCTGGAGACTGGATCATGTTCAAATGAAGAATTCTTCTGTGACTGGACAAAGACAGTTTCCTTTATAAGGTTTTACTACATTCAGATCTGTTAAACACAAATGTACCAAGACTCAACCCTCCAACAGAGCAAAAATAATCATTAGTCATGCCCCTAAATGAATATAAAGTCCATGTGTGTATATTGTTCTCTGTTTGTTCCTGGTAGTATGGTGACAGAGTTCTCTTGCCTCCTTTCCTCTGAGGTTTCCATGTTTCCTTTGTTTTCATGTGG
>NW_018128075.1:914607-917160 GCF_001952655.1 Monopterus albus
CTCTCAGAGTGCAGGTTTACTTGTGGTTCCTAGAATTCACAGAAGTAGAATGGGAGGCAGAGCCTTTAGCTATCAAGCTTCTCTCCTATGGAACCAACTCCCAGTCTCAGTTCGGGAGGCGGACACCCTCTCTACCTTTAAGATTAGACTTAAGACGTTCCTTTTTGATAAAGCTTATAGTTAGGGCTGGATCAGGTGACCCTGAGCCTTCCCTTAGTTATGCTGCTATAGGCCTAGGCTGCTGGGGGGCCCCATGATGCTCTCAGACTCTACAGTGTCACTTTTGTAATGAATGCCAGGTGAATCATAGCACAATGATGTAAACAAACTGCAGGTAGACCAAGTTCAAAAACCAAGTTCAGGTGAAAGAGCTGTTTTTGAAAACTACTTAAAAATGGCATTAATGCTATTATTTTACATCAGTTCATCCAGTAGTCTGATCAGCCACATTGCCTGACAAAAGCATGCAGACTGGAAGATGAACATGAGCTCCACATTACAACCGGCACCGTAACATTTTAGAGTGAACGCACTTCTTCGCAGTACTGGGCCATTCCCAGTTGGTTGGTGTGCAGATGTGGCCACAGTTCAAATTAGGTCCCACATTCTGACAATGGTTTTTGTCAGAATTCTGATGCAGGCAGCTTTGGTCACGTGACCAAGTGCGATGTAGGAGCACGCTTTTGTACAGCTGCCCAAACATTTTCTCCACACTTATCAAATGGCTGTAAACCTTCATGTGGGACAGCCTACAATATAAACCTTAGGAGTGGATTCTTTCCAGAGTGGTAAAAAGTAGCAAAGCCACAGACGTCAGACCAAAAGGAGCTGTTTTCAGTCTCTGAGGGACTCCAGAGGGAAATATCTAGCTGCTAGTTGGCTACTCAGTGGTCGACTGTGTTCACCCACTAGTCTCATCGGTTTACCTATCAGTGCTGAACAAGTAGTCTAGTGGGGTTTAATAACCTTTTCACAGAGAACAGTTACAATCAAAAACAACACCCAACCACTAAAAGTCAACAGTAAATTTGCAGGCTGGACAGCTAAACAATGAGCTGACACTCACCATTAAGCTCCGTACAGCTGATCATTCTCTGTAACATCACATGAACAGTACTTGTCACCCTGACACATTTTTTAGCAGTGTCATTTGATACATAAGAGCCACTTTACAGATTGTTATTAAGTGAGAGTAGTGAGCCAACATGGTAGTAGCTGGGACACACGTGCCCACACATCTGTTGCTCTGTCATCCCGCTTTATCTCGAGAGGAACTTGATGGGAACTTGATTTTCTCTGGCACCTCAGAGGCCCTTGTTCCTTAACAACCATCCACTTGAAGAGTTACATCTGCCAATATGTCTTTCTCCGACTTTTTCCTGGCCAGCAGTAGCACATGTGGTCATTTTCTTTAGTATTCTTTTCTTTACTCAGGAAAGAAAGAGAAAACTGAAGTGATTTACAGTTACAGTAACTTTATGCTACATAGCTCCAGGGGATGACTCCTAATTCATTTGTTACCTCTTAATGATTTGCTTTGCTGTATTCACAAGTACTGTAATCTACAGTTCACATAGTATTTGATGTGGGGAAAAAATAGGAAAATTATTTGCAGTGCTGACAATGTCTTTTCAGCCACTAGAGGGTCTAGTGAAACTCAAAAAACAAAAACAAAAGCACTTGGACAGCACATGTACTGTAGACGTCCAAACTCTGACTTACTTTCTTGCCACAGCAGTTCTGGACAAACAGTCCCAAGTGTGTGTTGAAATAAAAATAGCAGAAAAAGGACAGGCTATAAGAAGCAGAGCTGCTGTAACATCAGTGCACAACTACAAATCTGAACCAAAGCATGAGCCTGTATCGTTTTTGTAGAACAAGCACTTTTTAAAAAGTACAATTTTAGCTTCTTTTATTACAATTAAATTGAAGCTATATATTTTTCACTGATGGTAAGAAGCATTTAACCTTACGACAGATCTGGTGTCACTGATGAGCCATCAGCAGGCAAGTCCCTGCACTGGGTAATATCTGACATTTAAACGCCTCTGCTAGAGCTTGATGCAACAGTCTGTGTGGGAGGGGAAATACGCATGAGCCATTGATTACCTTGTGGGTGTGCTAACAACTAGATTTTGCTTCACAAAACACATATAATAATATAATAAGGCTTTATTTCAACACTGATATATTTGAACAGCTTGTTGTTGAAGTAAACATTCAGACACAAAGCAGCATTAAAAATGTTAATAAGAAGATCGTAAAAGTTTGTTCACTGAGCTTGTTTAACTTATTCTTACCAGCACTTGAAAGCATGCTGGGAAATATTGTTTTATATCAGATGCTATATCATTTCCAAGTACTGTACATCTGGTCATCTACTGATTTAAAAAAAAAGTGCATCAAGCTACAATATATATGTGGCTGATTCACAGTTTTTGTGAACTTTAACCAACAAAGTCAATCAAGACAAAAAGAATAGGATTAGATGCAGCCTGTCAACCAAACTTCATTTCTTATTTTCACCTCTTAGTTCATATTCATCCTGCCTGA
>NW_018128076.1:0-1635 GCF_001952655.1 Monopterus albus
CAGCAAGGATATAATGGAAACACTAGTCTTAGACATGTTTGATGCAAGCAGAAGAATACAGTATACTATTCATAGTTGAATAACTATACAGTATCAAGCTCAAATAGTGCTATAATGCTTTGTTAGAGCTGCATTAGAGATATGCACAACTGTCTAGAGAGAAAAAAAAGTATTTTTTTAAGGACAGCCTAAAAAATGTGTTGACATTAAAGGCATCAGTGGCATGAAACAATGTGTGATAAGACAGTACTGCTGCCTTCAACTTCTCTGGCCAGTTACTACATAGAGACTGTAGTTGAAGAGCACGGTGAGGAAATAAAGAGAAAAATGGAGGAAAGAGCAGCATTTCATTAGAAGTGTTAACAGGGAATGGCAATGAGGTGCAGCATATGCATTAGTCCTCCCACTAGTCAGTAGATCAATGTGGGGCTCCCTGAGGATGGACTTCATAGAGATCAGACCATAACCCACCAAATCAATAAGTAGACTGGCCCACACCAGACTACAATGTCCTGAACAGTAATGCACTGAAAATGAACATTTGAAAGAATGAACCCACCAGTCATCCATTTAGAACACATGCTGGGCCCACATACACAGCAGTGAGTCACGGTTCTCACAGGGCAAAGAAAAAAATATATTAGATTAGCTATGTTAGTTAACCTACAGGTTTCACATACTGTATGCATTTCTAGTTGTTCACACTACAATATACTACCACTTTAACCTTTAGCCCTTTCTGAAAACAGATATTTTCAGTTTTCTACAAAAACATAGACTGAAAAACAAAGGTGAAACAACATGTTGACATGCATCAAATATGAACGTCAGTGACTGAATGAATTGTTTCACCTACACAAACACTGTGTGAATGTAATTCATAGTCTGTCATTGTGACTGCATTGTGACACACAAAATGTGGAATCAGTGAACTAGGCTTGGATGTACTTACCACTGTATAACTGACCTGTACAACAAGCCCTTCAAGCCAGAAAGTAAAACAGGTCATTTTTTTGTTGCACACAGTTAAATCAGCTCCGACTGTAGTGTCAACAACCATCTCTGACATCAGAGCCACACACTGTAACATGACACTCATGCCACCTTTACTTCTGACAGCCAAGAGTCATTATTCACATAACCACGTGAGGCCCCTGTACCATGTGTCCTTTTGCTCTGTAATCACCAGGCAGTTCTCACAATGCACTGATACACTCATAGGACAGCCTGTACTATTCTGTCCAGGCACTGTGATTTGGATATGAATGGGAAGGTGAATACTCCTGCTGAGAAGATCACCCACTCCAAAAGTGCCAATATGGTGTTGGACCTGTCTCCAGAAGCCCAGCATTACACCCGGGTGAGTACACACACACACATACTGGTTTCCATGTTGGATGGAGACCAACTTTCTGAGCATCACTTGTGGGGACCACCCTTTCTAAGGGCTCTGGATGCCTGAAAAAAATCTGGTATGCTAACCATAGTGTTGTTAGCTTATACACGACTTCAAACATCGAACTTGATGAAGTTATGATTTCACCATGCTTAATGGGGACTTATGAAAAGTCAAGTGAACATGGCTGATGGGGACCTCATTTACATATCATTTACATAATTCACACAAATTCCCAT
>NW_018128076.1:3306-8011 GCF_001952655.1 Monopterus albus
ACATTCTGCCACATGGACTGAAATAATCACTGGGGTAAATTTTTCCTATAGGCCATGCATATTGCATTACCTTATGAAAGGAATTGTTAAAGCAGAGCACAGTCATGGGCTCACTTTTTATACATTCATGAAAATGATATTAATTTGAATTTTTCAAAAAAATTTCAGGACACATGCATTTATCATGTTCTTATCAACATTTTGGATCATTTGGGTAAATTCATCTAGCTATCTTACTACATCTAAAGATGTATACAACACATTACAACAATTATCAGTACTACTGTGGTGATTATGGCTTTAGCAGCTTTAATTGTGTTAATTATTTCAATTGATACTAAAGCTACATGAAGTTGATTTGCTTCTAGAGTAAGTAATACTGCAAGTTATTACCACACATCCATCCTTTCATTGAACTGCTCCAGAGTTGTTAATCACCAGTTATTAGAACAGTTACTATTACTAGTCCAACTTCAAGCACATAGTAGATTCCAGCAACTGCAAAGTAATGCTATCAACAACTACTGAATAGTTTTCTGAGCATCATGTGAAGATTCATATGCAGACAGAGCAGAGCAATTTAGAGCTGCTGGGGACAGCAACATGGTGGAAACATTTCAAATGGAAACATCATTTATATTAATATTTATATAATACATTTATACCACATTTTCATACACAACAGCAATTCAATGTGCTTAACACAATGCACATGTTAAGCAAATTAATATCTTGTTTAAGAGCTCACTCTGTTACTGTGTTAATGTTTGGTTTAATAAACTGAGCAACAGTTTCAGATTTGAAAGGACAAAACTACAAACAGTTGTAAGATTGCCAGTGATTAAAAGGTGTGCTGAGTTTCTTTTTACATTCCCTTTTGGCTGCTATTACTGCTACTACAACATTTGGCCATTTCTAGTTTAATATGTACACCGACATAACATCTCCAAAAATGAGCAGACATAATCATTACTGACATATGAGAAATGTGTAAAGAGTTCACCTTTGGATGAAGCCCTCATCACACTAGCTTCTGAAAGTATTTCATCATTTGATGATGGTTTGCATCTCTTAGGTGGTAGGGGCTGTGGCATTTCATTCCTCTGGGTAGGAGGAAATGTCCCCTCTACTGGTGGTTCTATGGAAAATAATCAAACTTCAACATTTTCTGAAAGATATATAACTTACATGTACTATGAAATGCTGACAATACACAATTGATGTACAATTTGTTGCACTGATGGTTTTAATTTGTTCATAAAAGTACATCATTAAACCATTAAGATGTAAAATTGTGTTCATTATTGGAAGTACATTTGATGATCAATATACTGTACAACAGTGTCATCACAAAGACCCAAGATCACACCAACTCATGAGGTTTACTTTACCTGACCAGGCTACACAGTTGTGTTTAACTTGACAAGAAACAGAGCCAGACACATGATTGTCATTGGCTTACAGTACATTTAAGTACACTATGAATTATGTTTGATTTTTTACATCATTGTATCTTCCAAGTCCCAATCAATAAAGCCATATGCTCCCCTAATGATATGCACATTCTGTGAAAACACACTATATTGACAAGAATTCACCCCCCCACACACACACACACACACACCTGCCTATTACAGTTTGTGAAAAAACAGTTAGCTAACTAACTAATCAAAGAGTGCTGAAACACTTTTATGCATTGGCACTTCAAAAAAAGTAGGTTTATCACAATAAAGGTAAACTGTAGTATTTTGACAGTATCTTACATACCATCAGCAGTAGATGACAAATTTCCATCCTGTATGGTCCCATCTTCCTTGTCAATGTCCAGAACTTTTTCTGCCAAAGTCAGACAAAGTAGAGCTTACCAGTGTAATGAAACAAGAATAATAGATGGTAAACACAGAAAAACAAACAAAGAAGTCAAATTAAAGAACACACCATCTGGATCTATCTGAATTTCATCCAAGTTCTTGCCATGAAACTCAGCTAATCTTCCTTGCTCGAGTGCCATTAGAACTTTGCTGATCTTGGCAAGTTGTAGGGTCTTCTCAGGGAGTCGATAGAACTCACGATGGACTCTTATGTCATGTCCCAGGAAGTTGGCCAGCTGGTCCATCTCTGTGTCTGTCATGTTCAGCACTGTTGAAAGGGTTGCAGCATGCTTTCGCAGTCTGGTAGATGTCAGTGCCTGGGGACACTTTGCACCACACACCTTTGCAAAGCCACGGATGCAGTCGCAACCTCGGAAATGTGTCATAGCTTCTGGTCTTGCAAACATATAAGCATTGTCTTTGAGAACCCCACAAGCCTCTCTCTGCTGAACAAGGAGTTCTAATGCACACAGCATTTTTGGAGTCAGCAGAATTGGAACTGGGCGACCACGTTTTCCCCTGATAACAATTCTTGAGAAGTGTCTGCAGAGATTTTTCTCCACTTCAGAGAGCGCCCACTCCACATCCTCATGCAGATCAGAAGTGTCTCTTGATGAAAATGCAGATAAGGGCATGCTCGCTACCTCTCCTTCCCTGCGCCGGTTAAAGAGAATGATCTGGACCAGACACACCTTTGTCAGCTCCATCCAGGCTTTTGTAGAGGGACTTTCAGAGAGTGAATTGTACCACTCCTCTTGCACTTGATTGAGATGTGCATGCATTTTTTGGACATCTTCAGTAAAGGGCATGAGAGTGGGCACATTCCATTTTGCCTCCCTGATGTTCCTCAACGCTGTAGCTGAGATCATCTCATTCCACTTTTCCTGATGGACATCTTGAAAGTCACTGGCATTTTTCACAAGCTCTTTGTTGTTTGAGATTAAACCCTGAGCTTTTAAGAGTTTGCTTACTTTAACAAGGGCATTCCCAAGTTTGTTTGCTAATGATGGAATCACAAACTTGGCTGTTTCACTATCATACCCACATGTAAACTTGACAGCTTTAACAGTCTCCATGTACTTCTTTGGATTTATGAAATCTTCCATTTTTTTTATGGTGGTAACTCTCCTAGCATTGTGAAGCAGCCTTCCCATTTCTCGCATCTTCTCCCGCACAAACTGATGATTCTTGGCTGATGTCCCACCTTTGTTTAACAAGTGCTGTCCAGCATCAATAATGACTTGGTCATTTTTTATTACATCTGTGATTGGGTCAGGATTCATGGCACTGATTACTCTCCACAGTTGTTTACTTATGTGTTCAGGCACAGGCCCTGTGTATGTACACATGGACTGAACACGATTCTTTCCTGGCTTGGGGGCAACTGATCCAGGTTTCAGTCTACAACTACGCATATGTCGCCACAGGACCTTTCTTGTAAATAGTCCTTGACAGTATGCACAGTGCATGAAGTCATTTCCCTGCACTTCTTTAGGTGGCCTTTTAAATGGGACTAGTTGCCCCTTTCCTGACTCCATAACTGCAGCATTGTGAGCATAGTTTCCTCTGTTACGAATATAATCCAGTTGTTGCTTTCTCTCCTTGGAACTCTTTGGAAAGCTTAGCGCTTTAGTTACATCAGATTTATCTTCATGTGCACGTTCTAGATGCCTTGCCATTTTTGCAAAAGGCTTACAGCAATACAAGCAATAATGTCTCTTGTCGTACACTCTCTTCCCATCTCCTTTCTTGCATGTGCCAACAACTATGATGTCATTTATGTTCTGACTTGAACAGGATTCTTCTTCTGCTCCAGAGGCTTCAGATGCAAGGCTGTGCATGCCAAAGGTTATTTTGTCTGGCACTGTGCTGTCACAGACAGGGGGACTCATTGAGCCAATGACATCCAATTCAAGAGACTGACGTTTTGTCTTTAGGTTTAGTTTAAGGCTAGCATCACTGTCACTGTTACTTTCAGAGGTGGTATCAGTTTCTGGAATATAATCATCCTTGCTCCCTGATGCAGAATCATATAGTTCACCAGAATCTTCAAGATCTGTGTCTTTCATCTAAAAGATAATGAGAATGGGTAGAGCTATAACAACTAACTGATCACAAGACTGACAAATAAATCAGCAACTAATCAGATAACCAATGAAGTTTGTCATTTTTCCCTTGATTAATGAAAACATTCTTGGCAAATGCTTTCGCTTTTGTCTGTCTTGCGCCAGTCCAAGAATTTTACCTCTAACGGCGCAATACGCATCTTTCTAGATGTAAGGCTGATAAAAAGGACCATTGCTATTTAACAGAACAATCAGCATAGCAAGCATCTGACAAGATGGCGCCGGTGTATGTGGCTGGCCGTCTGCGGCTGTGGTGTTTGTGGTTTGTTTTAATATGTTTGTTACACTGTTTTCATAACACCTCGTCTGCCCTGGTATATGATCGCCTTGCCCTTATTAGTATCAGGGCCTCAATAGAGAAGTTGCTCGTTTTCGAGCCGGGAAAGCCATCAAAGAGCCTTCCTCCATTTCTGGCAGCTGTTCCACCCTATCTTTGCCGTTCTCCATGCGACATTCCACGAAGGAAGGGTCGGAAACGGGGAAAGAGAGGAGGGGTGGTGGCAAGGCATAAGGCCTACCTGGGGCATTATCCTGGCCCTGATCGTCACATTTTTAACGGTGGATATAGTTTAATTCGTGACCATTCCTCTATTTTGAGTGTTCGTAGGGACTGCTACAGATGGCTCCGGCCCATTGTACCGGTCCACTCATCGGCTTTTTACTGGCAAAGGATCCAACGACGGCCGATGAGGGGGGTAGCTGAGGCTG
>NW_018128076.1:16277-18168 GCF_001952655.1 Monopterus albus
ACACACACCTGTTTGTATGGCTTTCTTTATGAGGACATTTATTGATTTAATGCATTGCCCAGCCACTTACCCCTAACCCTTTATAAAAGCCTAACCCTGACCTTAACCCCAAGACCAAGTCTTAACCCTCAAACAGCCCTCTAAAGTTGTGAGGCCTGGCTCAAATGTCTGCACAACAATGATATCAAACTGAAGTTTGTCTACAGTAATACATGCACACATGCAAAAATACACAAATCCCATGCTGTAAGACAGGTTTAATGAATTTACAGAGCTTTTTGTTAAGGTTTGATATGAAATTTAAAATTGTGCATCAAACCATAATTACAGAAATTCAAATGAAACAATGGAAGGATTTGGCCTGCTTGTTATGGTTTGCTCTTGCTTTCCAATTCCTACACTGTCACCTGCTCTTCTCCTGGCTACTCATCTGTGAGTATTGAAGACGGCAGCAACCCCGGCGAGGTTTTTTGTCCAGCCTTCCCTGCTGTTATCTCTGACTTGCCAGCTACGCTGTCACCTGTTCTTCTCCCGATAACTCACCTACAAACACCAAAGACACCAGTGACACCGGCATGGTATCCTGTCCAGCCCGTCTCCACTCACTTCCTCACCCAGGTCCTCCTGTCTCTTTGGTTCCTGTCCAGCCCATGCCCACTCACCTCCACATCCAGATCCTCTTGTCTCCCTGGGTCCTGTTTATCCCCAGCTCCGCGCTACTCTGCCTTTGTCCCCAGCTCCACGCTACTCTATCTGCCTGTCCCATCCAGAACCTGCTCTGCCCTACTCTGCCTGCCTGCCCCATCCAGAACCTGCTCCACCCTACTCTGCCAGCCTTCCTGTCCCATCCAGAACCTGCTCCGCCTCTGTTCTCTCTTTCTCTCTCTCTCTTCCTCTCTCCCCACAAACAGCGGCATCTCCGGAATGCTCTCACCTGCGGCTGATCACACCAATTACAAGCTGGCTTACTTAACCTCCAAGTTATCACTCAGTCGATGCTGATGAATGTACAAGCTACAATGCACCAGCTCCTGCTTTGCTATCTCCAATCCTGTTACGATCAAGATAGACTGTGACTTTGTTAGTGCTCTATGCTGTTAAGCACTTCTCTGCTTCTGCTCAATTCGGCTACTAGCAACTGCTGCTCCCCTCACTAGCACCATTCCATCTGGGCCAGCCTCGCTGCAGCAACCATCTCACTCACCGCTCAACTCAGCTGTCACTCACCAGTAGCTCTCCTCGCTGACACCATCCCATCTGGGCCAGCCTTCCTACAGCGACCATCTCACTAACCGCTCAACTCAGCCATCACTATCCACCTCCAGTAACTCCTCTTCCTCGCACCACTCCACCGGGTCAGCCTGTCTCCACATGCTCCCCTGTGAACTGGATTGTCCTTCCTGACTCTAAGCCATTACCACCATCAATTTTCCCCTGTTTCAGTTGTGTTAATAAAACGTTCTTTATTTAAACTGTCACACTGCAGTCTGGGTCCTTCTTACCTCTGTCTCGCCCCCTGGCTTGAGAGCGATTCTAACACTCTCCGTGTAAAATAAACTCATAAGGCTGGTCATTTTTTACATTAATAGTATTATCAGTAATATCCAGTCGTTTTGACTTGGTCAGTTCCCCAATAATATGAAAATAGCAAAGGTTATTCCATTGTATAAATCTGGGGATAAGCACAACTTCACAAATTATAGACCGGTTTCTCTGTCGTCACAGTTTTCAAAAATCTTGGAAAAACTCTTTAATAACAGATTAGACACATTTATTGATAGACATAAAATCCTCTCCGATTGCCAATATGGTTTTAGGTCGAACCGATCGACATCTTTGGCCATTACCGACCTGATGGAGGACATAACAAGTGCTATGGATGAGAGGAAAT
>NW_018128076.1:19006-85035 GCF_001952655.1 Monopterus albus
GACATAAAAAATAGTAATAGAATTGACGAGTTTAAACATAAATATAAAGGTATGTGTCAATCAAGATATATGCAAGAACAGGCTCAATGATTAATTACATGGACAATTGTGGGTGTGGTGTACATTTTCTAATAATTCTTTAGTATATTACTTGTGTGATGTAAGAATGTTAACACTGTTATATTCTTTTTTTAGTATAATACTTGTGTGGGTAGAAGTGAATCATTTACTGCTTGCAAACCAATGATGGTAAGATGATGTCATGGGGTAGGACTGGATAAGTCTGACTTCTTCCTACTCCATTCAAGCATGTACTAGGTATAAGCAAATTGATATTGGATTATGTGTAAAATTATGTGTTGTCATATCAACTGTTTTACATGCTTGAAAGAATAAATCAAATCAAATCAAATCCATACAGAGATTAAAATGGCTCTACTTGCGGTTAATGTATGTATGCCATATGCCAATCCTGGATTAGCTTGTTCGTCTGTGTGATAGATCTGCATTGTTGTCCAAAAATGATTAAAAACACATCAGGGAAACAAACCATGTTATGACATGCCTTGTCATAACAAAGCCCCAGACCCAGTGATGCTACCCCAAAGCCTCCTTGTGGCCATACTTTCCTGAAGTTAACATAAGTTCGAGTCAACTGCACATATGTATGATCTTTCATGAGCTCTCTGCCAGTTTCTCATGCTCAGAACTGTGATTTGCTAATAAAGAAATATCACCCAACGCAGCAGCATGTTTCACTGATGTGTTTTTAATCACTTTTGAACATGTATGTTTATGGCACAGATGAACAAGCTGATCCAGGACTAACAGCTGACAGACATTAACTGTGGGTAGAGGCAATTCATTGGCAATTTTAGTCTCTATATGGAGATTGCTGAAAATACTATTAATATAGAAAATGACTGGCCTGTTCTTTTAAAGTGGAAATTGTTTGGTACTGATGAATGCTTAACAACCCCTCTCCTTCGTCCATATCTCTGCTGACCTGCAGACAGCTCGTACTCCCAGAAAAGCAGCTACGTTTGGGAAGCGCTCCAACTCCATGCGCAGGAATCCCAAAGCAGTGGTCACTAAACAGGGATGGCTGTACAAACAGGTAACATCTTTTCTCTGTACTCTCAGTATTAAAGAAGAACTCTACTGGTTTTTAAAGGTTGACCCACACTAGGGGCTAGGAATGCCAAGATTGTAGCTTCATTCTGTTATTGATGCCAAAAGTGCTTTAACCAAGTACTAAGTGAAGGGTCTGAATACTTTTGTAAACGTGATATTTCAGTCTTTTATTTTTAATCAATTTACAAAACACTCCAAAAACCTGTTTTCACTTTGTCATTGTGGAGTATTGGCTGTAGATTGATGAGAAAAAAAGAACTGAATCCATTTTAAGATGAGTCTGAAGCATAACAAAACAGTCTGTTATGTTTTCACCAACAACTGATTTTAACAGAGAACAGTGCACTCCTGAAAACAAATTGCATGGTTGTTGATGCATCCAGTCAGTTTAAGACAGAGAGACTGCAGCCAAAATGCCAACTGTGATATCAAAAACATAAATAAAATGAGAAAAATAATTATACAGAAGTAATCATATTTAGGAATTTAAATTTGCAATCCCACTGTAACTGTCCAAATGACAGGTTTCATTTGAGAAGTGGGTTTATGTTTGTTGTTAATGGTGAGTTGTTATTACTATTGACGGGTTGGTTGAAATGTCATGAATGGGATGTTAAGTGTTAGCAGAGATGAGAAGACCTGAGAAATGTATTACTTTTGTTGGTAAAGAGTTTTATTTTGAAGGGCAGTATGTGCCAACCGTGTGACTGGAGTTGAATGAGGGGCGCCAATGTGGCATTATGGGACAGAGACCACATGGACAGAGAAGAGACATGCAGCCCTAAAGTTATTTTCTGCACATGGGTTTAGAGGCGCAAACGGTGAGGTGTACATATGTTGTATTTGTGCTTAATGTTGTTCATGTGCCTGTATTTGTATATATTTAAGATTCTTTATCTTTGCTTTGTCTGTAGTTTTCACAGTGTCTGAGGGAACACAGAGAGAGAAAAATAAAACTTTCTGAAGACATCTGTATGAAGCGTGGCGATCCTTAAAACTAGAACTAAATCAGTGCAGCTACATCCACAATCAGAGAGCAACTTTAATTTTGCATTACAGGATTTTCTACCTTGTATTCAGTTAGGATCATGCTGGAGCATAACACAGGAAAAAATAGAACATGGGGTGCTATAGTGTGTGTTGCTGTGTTCTCTGGCTGTGGGCTTGTGTCGGGCACTGTGTCTGCATCACATCACCATAACATTTTGCTCACTGCAACAATTGCATCCAATGCCAATTATCAGTACTGAAACAGGAAGTAGGGTGACCTTCATACTGCATGGCAAAGACTCAAAGTGCAGAGGCAGAGGCGATGAAAACACTGCTGCTTCAGCATCAGTCCAGATTTGTGTCTTATCTCTTGCTGTCACTTCTGGCCTTTTGTTATTTAAAGGTTGAATAAGAAATCCCCTAAAGACAGCAAAACCAACAGCTACTCACTGCCCATGTTTATATTATTGCAGGAATGTGTCTCCCACTGCAGCAATAAGGCATTTTTTATGTGTTTAGCAGTGTGTACATATTGTAACAGTGGCGTTATGTGGCCTGGAGGCAGATGCTGTATCAACAATGCTGAGCACAGATTGATTGTTGTCTTTTGTCTTTTTTGAAATTTGTTAACAATAATCAAATGACAAAGATAAAAGTGATGATACATGAGTGTGTGATGTGTGTTCCTATAGGCCAGCAGTGGAGTGAAGCAGTGGAACAAGAGGTGGTTTGTCCTCACTGACAGATGTGTCTTTTACTACAAAGGTTTGTGCTAGATTTTCTTCTCCTGTCAATCTGATTCATTGATTTTCACTGTATAATATAATATTTTCAGTTAATAATGTCAGGAGGAGCTATCTTGTGTTTTCGCCATGTGTCGCCAACACAAGGGTCAGGAAAAAATCTGGTTCAGTTGGCATGGCACCTCATTAAGAACAACATTTATAGCATACTGTTGATGTAGTTTAAAAATTGGTAAATAAAATTAGTCATTAGCATAGTTTCTGTATGATGTTATATCTGTGGCCACTGTGCTGACATTACAGCCACATGACACTGTAGCAGCCAGGTTTGTGCCAAATTTTACATTTCAGAATCAGCTTTTTTGGCCAGGTGTGACGGGAATGTGACTCAGGTACATCGGCTGTCAATGTGCAAACAGTAAACCAGCATAAGGCTGTGTAATATAATAAAATAAGCAATATTAACAGCAACATTGACAGCAACAAACAGTGCAAACAATGCAGGATAAGCAGTATAAACTGACAGAAAACAATGCAGACAACAAAGGAATGTTTGTTGAAATGAGATAAATAGGGATAAAAACAGAGTACTTAAAACTAGAGACCTGTACGAGTCTGTATAATCTGTACAATGTATATATACAGTTGTAATATTATGATTAAGAGAGGTTTTCAAAGTCAGGTTAACCCCTCTCTATCACAATGATTACAATTTATAAGAAAATGTATCTCTCTAGGTGACACAGCGTTGTGGTCTTTAGTTCTCTCATCTCACAGCAAGAAAGTTCCGGGTTTGAGTCCTGGCCGATCCATGGCCTTTCCAGGCAGAGTTTGTATGGTTTCCCTGTGCCTATTAACTCGTCGTTTCAGTCTGGCAACTGCTCTTACTACCCTTGACCAATCAGAGAATTTCCGTAGGCGGTCCAATAATGATCTGCTTTCCTTTGCTTGAGTGTTACAAACACGAGTCTTGCAAAGTTCAGGATCATCCTTCTTAACTTCTCCTACCTTGTGTCAGGGCCGCTCGGCGGCCGCTGCCTCTCCTCCGTTTGTCTCTTCAGTTTTCTTCGTCATATGGGCTCTGCACCTCAGCTGTGTTGCATTCCAGTAATTAGTAACTGGTTTGTCTACGCACACAGCTGGGGTGCATCCTGATTGATTACCTTCTCCTTATATAAACCTCTGGCAGACGCTCCGTGCTTGCCGGAACATTACCTATCTAACATTAACTAACTAACCTTATCTAATTTTATCTAAATATTAACAAACATTAACTAACATTAACATAGTAACGCGGACACATGTGGTGAGACTGCTACGCTGACAGATACTGTGCGTTTTTGGCTTGATTCTTCCACACACCCTACGCGCTATGCTCTTCACACTACACCCCACCACACCACATATTTTTCATCCGTCTTTGCCAGAACATTACCTAACTTACTTTACAGTACTTACCTGAATTACGTCCTTTTGATTTCCCGGCTGACAGTCCCTGTGCCGTGGTTCTCATTTTGAATGCTGTTGAGTTTTTTCTGTTTTTTGTGTGAGACGTTCCCGGCTGACAGTCCCTGTGCCGTGGATATCAGTTTTGTTCGCCTGTCTTCCCTGGTCCTCTACTCCTGTTTCCTGCCGTTAGTTTGTGTGTGCACTTGTTCGTCCTGGTCTCCGTCGTCATCACTCCCCTTCGCTTGTATGTATTATGGACACAGTTATGTTGTTACGTTGTTGTGTTGTCTTACATTAAACCTTTTTTGTGTACTAGCCCTGGGTCAGCTATCTTGAGTCCTACCCCTAGTTCTCCCCCACCCTCCTGGTGAGGGGGGCTAACCATAACACCCTATCTCTTGTCCAGTGTCAGCTGGGATAGGCTCCAGCCCCCCCATGAACCTTGTTAGGATAAGCAGTATAGATAATGGATAGATGGATGTATCTCTCTAAATATTTTCATGATCTTGGCCCAATCCATGTGTTGTGTATTTTCCTGTCTGTAAAACTCCTTTCGTGTTCCAGTTTCATAATGACTACAGGGGTCTTTTTCTTGTCCTAATTTGTTGTTATTCCAGTTTGTCCTCTACCTCAAGAGCTGATTGCAGCCTTGAATAAACTATGATTCCAGCAGTACAGCCATAATAGTCATCAAGATGTACACAGAAAACACACCACAACAAGAGCAGGACAGCCCACAAAACATTTGCTTCAGGATTAAATGCTGCACTATTAAATTTCCTTTGTTGCTCATTGATAGGCAGCTGTTTGTGCCTTTTGTCCTCCTCTCTCTGTAATCATATAACAAAATAATCCAAGATAAGACCATTTTTACAAACTTCCATGCCACTAAGTGTCTGCATGCATTGCTTTTCTTTTCCTCCTTAATTCCACCTGTGCTGGGGGCTTCTCTCTTTATTCTGAATGCCTCTGTCTCACTCCAGGCTCTCCTTCTTTTTATGCCTGGCCCAGCTGTGTTTTGGAAAAGAAGGCTCAGAGAGAGGGAGTGGTGCAGGGATAAGCGTGTGATAGTGCAATTTACCACTGCGATTGCTATGCCAGTGACAGCCAGATGCCAAAATATGGGCACAAGGGGAGGAGCAAAAGCAGAAAACTTTTGTTGCATCTGCTGTGTTTCACGGGGCTGAGATCTCCAAGGCAGAGCTTGTGCCTCTGGGGATGTTTGTTGTGACAAATATATATTGATGTTTTACTAGACTAAAAGACAAAAATTCACTTTGAATGTGTGATGTGTCCTTTTCTGAAGAAACATTTACTATGATTTTATCTGATGGTTGTGGGTAGGCTGTTCAAGGTGGTTGTTATGGTATTTGAGGGGGGAACTGCAGCAATGTAACCGGTTTGATGTGTGAGTAAATTGTTTTATTATACTTAATTATTACTATTTAAAAGTCACTTGATTGAATCTCTTCCAACAGTGTTAGCATTTCATTGGTAGCAATGACAAAAAAGTTTAATTCAATTCAATTAAATGCAATTTTATTTGTATAGCACCAAATCACAACAAAGGTCATCTCAGAACACTTTACAAAGGTCTAGACCTTACTATTATGATTATTACTAGAGGAAAACCCCCAACAAATCCTTTGAGCAAGTACTTGGCGACAGCTCGGGGGGGTGCGGGACAGGACTCCCTTTAATAGAAGAAACCACCGACAGACCTCGGCTCTTGGTAGGCGGCCTTCTGCCTTGACCGGTTGGGGTGAGTGGATAAAGAAAAGGAAAGCAGCAAGACATAACAATAACAATCCAACACAGAGCATCATGGGGAGTTTCCCCAGCAGCCTAGGCCTGAGCCACCTGAGCCATCCGTAACTATAAGTTGGCTTTTTGAGTAGAGGTTTAATTACAGCAACCTTAAATGCCTGCTTTAGGGAGTGGAGCTGTGAGCTGTACTACGGGGCTAGCCTCCTCTGTTTAACTGCCTTCTTTTTCAGAGGGGCAACAGTATCAGGTGTCATATGCAGGAAGGCTGCAGCACTATCAACAAGATTATTAACTTGTGTGGGAGTAAAGTTAAGGATGCCACCCTCCATTGTGTTGGCACTGAAGTAAATAATGATGGATTATTTCCTTAAATTTGGTAAAAGAATTGTCAGATTGACATCTACTGTAGTGGATTTTCCTCATATAGTGTATAATCCATTATACTGTAGATATCAGTGAGCTTAAACCATAAACTACCTGGTAGCAAGGACAACATGCTGCAGACACAGTAAACAGGAAATGAATATGCTTACTGCTGGAACAGGAACATGCTTTTCCATAAATGTTCAATAACTGAAGATCGGAGCTTCAGGAGCAGGACCACATCCCTAACACACACCTTTGGTGGTGTTTACTTCAGTGCCAACACAATGAAGGGTGGCATCCTTATCTTTACTCCCACACAAGTTAATAATCTTGTTGATAGTGCTGCAGCCTTCCTGCATATGACACTTGATACTGTTATCCCTCTGAAAAAGAAGGCAGTTAAACAGAGGAGGCTAGCCCTGTAGTACAGCTCACAGCTCCACTCCCTAAAGCAGGCATCACAAAAACTGGAAACGAGGTGGCGCTCCACTAAGTCAGAAGAGTTTTTCTAGCTTGGAAAAATAATTTAATAACATATTTAAAAAAGCCCTTCATAGTGCCACATATTATCCTTCACTGACAGAAAAAAATAAGAACAAACTCAGGGAGACCATACAAACATTTTATAATACTGTGGTGGCATCTGCAGTTTTTTACGCTGCTGTGGGTTGGGCAGGAGGTAGCACTGTCAGGGACAGAAAGAGACTTAATAAGATGGTTCTGTCCTGGGCTGCCCTCTGGATTCCATAAAGGAGGTGGCAGACAGACGGATGCTGGCAAAACTAACATACATCATGCATAACCCCTCCCATCCCCTGTACCACACAGTGGAGTCTCTGAACAGTTCTTTCAGCACAACACTGCTACAGTACATCCCCAGTGCAAGAAGGAGCGTTACACTAGGTCATTCCTCCCCACAGCTATCAGACTGTACAATACATCACTGCAGTGATAAGCTAGGTGAAATTATGAGGGACTATGCAATAGTCAACTGAGGTGCAATACTCAAATCCTTGCACTGTAAATATGCACATCTGTAAAATCTTGTCCTTGATTTTCTCTCAAATACTTTATATTGTCTTGTTTTAGATTCCTTGATCTCTTGAATACTATATTTTGTTTTGTTCTTAGGTATCTTGATTTGTTCTCAAGGATTAATTGTGGGAGGATCATTCTTGTTCTTGATTGTCTCTCAAATACTATATTCTGTTTGGTTTTAGGTACTTTGGAATCTGTTTCTCAAGATATGTGTGTGGTGTTTGTTTTTATGGTGTTTTGTTGCTGCTCTCTATTGCTGCTGGAACACAGGAATTTCCCCATTGCGGGATCAATAAAGTCCTACCTACCTACCTACCTACTTTTCTTTGCTACCTGCCTATAAATAATTCTGCAGTCCATCTGCAGAGTTCTTTTGTTTCTCATAAACAGCAGCTGTAGTCTGGCTTGTTCTAACAATGCTTGCCTTTCATAGCTATTCGTGAACTCCGTTTCTTGTTCTGCTTCAGCAGATGAGTTCCTGTCCCTCGTGAGTGGTCTTCACCTTCCTCTGCCAGCATGTCTGCTGGGCTTCCACCAGTCTCTGGGATGCCATCCAACCCTGTCCACACCGCGGGACTCCATCCTTCATGGCGGGCCACCATCCTTCATGGCGGGCCACCCTTCAACCTTCCGTGCTAGTCCCAGCTAGTCCTTCTTCTGTTCTTGCTTTTCCCCTTTTCTTTTGTTCCCCGGGCACCAAGCCGCCTCTTCCTGTTCTGTCATCTCTCTTGCTACTTTCCTTCTGTCTTATTTGGGTACCAGTCTACCCAGCTGCATTTCCTTCCTTTCCTGGCACCATGCTGCCACTTCTCCTTTCCTTCACAGGCACCGGCTGTCAGCGGCCTTCTTGTCCTGTATCAGCACCAGGCTGCAGTCTGCTTTCTCCTCCACCGGTTTCTACTTGCATCTCCTTTTTTTCCCCCCTGACTAAAGCCGACTCCTTGCCTTCGGCGGCTCCTCCTCCATTGGTAGTGGGCACTTTTGGTACTGATGCTCGGTGGCCCTATTTTCTTGCTCTGTCTGCTGCTCCTGGAGAGCAGCCTGCTACTTCCTGTTTTTGTCCCCTCCTTCTTCAGGTTTGTTCCTTGACTCGACTGTATTCTCCTGCTTGAGCCGCTCCTCCTCCGTGCATGCCCCCTCCACGGTCATCCGCCTTTCACGTCTGCTCTCTTGGTGGGCTTTGGGGACTTATAGATTCAAGTTTTGCTGATTCATGGCCAATGGTCTCCAATTCAGGATCAGAGCAGCAACTACAGCAGCCATCAGGTATACCAGACCACCTCACAATGATCAAGGGATGAAGGACCTTTCATGCCAACCAGCAGTACATCCGCTCAACCGTCAGGATGTGCATGGAGTCCAAATCTGCTCTAGTCTTAGTAAGGTCTTTTGGTGGGGGATCAGCCACACTCAGGTTCTACACAGATTCACAGGAAGCCTTCCCCCAAAACACGCTAACAGTCACCAAACAGCATCAGCAAAAAGTTCTACATAGGTGTGGTCCTGACTAGTGAAATGAAGCTGAACATCGAAGGTTCAGGAGCAGGACCACACTGGTAATGCACATGTTCCCCTGCTACCTGCCTATAAATATTTCTGCTCTCCACCTGGAGAGTGCTTTCTTTTCTCACAAAAGACTCCCATCCTCTCTCTATGTCTCATCCTTCTCTATCCTTTCTGTTCTTTTCTACCCTCCTGTACAACTGCTATTGTTTTTCCTGTTTTCTTTGGGGGATCCACCGCCCCCCTAAGGCCACACGGATTCACTGGAAGCCTTCCCCAAAAACACACTAACAGTCACCAAGCAGCATCAGCACAAAGTTTCATGTAGGCGTGGGCCTTATTAGCAAAAGGTAAACTGTCCCCGACTCACCACTGACCCCGTCAGTGTTGGTGCTGTCCTCCATGTTAAGTTTTTATCAGTGTCTGAGAGGGTGACACTGGATGATAACAAGTGATGCGCATGCACAGAAGCAGGAGACTTAAAAACACACACACAGATTCTGATCTGACTGTTCTGACAGCAATCACATAGAAATCAGATATACAGTATATCAGATCTAAGAATACATATGGAAATGGCCCAGATCTGATCTGAAAAAATCTGATTTGGCTAATCTGTAAAAACTGTCAGTTGGAAGGAAAAAAAATGGATTTGAGTCACTTCAACATGTAGTCTGAACATAGCCATAGAATGGGTACTAGCCTAAAAAAGTCCTTCTCTGTCTTCTCCTGAAGTTGTCATTCTTAGGGTTTTTATGACAAATGTATGGTATCTAAACATCTGACCTTGTGTTGAACTTTAAGTGCTGCATTTCAGCTATGTGGCCATATCAGTTTGTGTTGTTTTACCCTTCTTTCCCCCATCCTGCACACAAACATTCTTTCATTCATCTTCTTTACCACTCAGTCCCAAACGAGGTCACGGGGGGGCTGGAGCCAATCCCAGCCAGCAATCGGGCGAAGGCAGGGTACACCCTGGACTGGCTGCCAGTCCATCACAGGGCTGCACACAAACAAAGGCACCCAAAAGCCATAGTAAAATTCACCACACATCACCCTCATGGTGGCACTAGAAGACAAGTTAGGGGATTACAAACTCCAGACAAGTGTCATCATCTGTGCACCAATAATGTGTCTACCAAAATGTATGGCATTCCATCCTTTACTTGTTGAAATTTTTCATTCAGGACCAAAAAAGTGGGCAGACTGACAGATACCTAGAATTCTTTTGTTAGTGTGGCTGAAAGCACTGAAAAGCTTTGACTATAACCATCCTTCAGACCGCATTTGAGCTCCAAGCCAGCAGATCAAAAAAGGGAATTTCCTATCAGTATATTATGTACTTATTGTATTATGCAGCAAACCTGTAACCATGTTTTTAATTATTGAATGAGAGATATGATGCCTTCAATGACTCTACAATTCTTCAGGCCTACTGGTGTTTTAGGCTTTAGCCATTTCATCATCTGCTTAATATGTAGAGATCATTAAATAAGAATAAAGCAGAATGAGGCTGTTTGACACATCTATTTGGGAATGGTAGCAGTGGTTGGGAGTATGAAGTATGTATGTGAGAGCTTACAGCCACAGTGCTACAGATAAGGCTGTAGGTGACTGACAGTCTGGGAATTAGGGGAAACAGAACAGATTCTGTCCTCATTGAGCAACAGTTTTTTTTTAACTTCTGCACTATGTCTATGGCTTTTATTAATAAGCCTGTGCACCCGTCGCTAAAACCTGATGGTAGAAAATTCTTAGAAATTCCAACAGCTGTTATTCATATAGTAAGAAAAGTGCATTTGTGAGGGTTATGTTCAGATTTGTACAAATATCTGGGGCAGCAGGACAGTGTATTACATGTCACCCAGTGCAACAGTCAAGTTCTCTATGAGATGGAGGAGTAACATGTATCAGGCTTTGGATACACAAACCATACTTGTTACTAGGATCCGTTACTGGTTTGTTTGGCTCTGCACATGTCTGACCTATTTAACCCTGATAATGATATAGCTGTAATTGTATGCATGAACAAATACTAACAGCATAAAGTGTTACTGTCGAGTCTTAATACTGTGAGCACCACTGTGAAAGTCCAGTCACTTTCAATATATTGGGATGGTGGCAGAAAGTAAAGAGACAGGTATCTAAACCTGGACATGTCTGGATGGAGAGATAATCACCATGATGTGAAAATATAGGTTGGGTCATTTCCCCCTGTAAATGTACTCCCAGTAACTTCTCCAAGATGATGAAAGGCCATGTTGTGCACTTTACAAACTCTTTAGGTGATTTTCTTCTTATCACTGTCATCACATCTTGTTTGTGGCTCAGACTGTATTTTCATAGTATCAGTCATTAAATAGAAACCTCAATAAATCATATGAGTGTGAAAGACACTGGTGGGAGAGAGGCAGAAGTGTGACTCATTACCTGTTTTTTTTTATGCACGCTGACATCTCACTGGTGCAGATGAGCAGCAGGTACACAGTTGGCTGGAAGCCGAGATTCCTACAACACTGAGTCACATGAGCTGATCATTATCTCACGCAAACACGCATACACATGCAGGGCAGGACTCAGCATATTGTATGATTGCACAAGCCCTTCCCCCTACCTCACATCTCTCTCTCGCTGCTCCCTTGGTTTCTCTTTTTTCTCTCTCACACACACACACCCACTCATAAACACACACACACTCTGTCGACCACAGAGAGGGTTTCAGCGCATAGCTACATTAAGAAATAAGGTATGAGGACACAGAGTATCCCTGTCTCTTTCCATTATTTAGTCAGCACTGGTGCTCTCCTTCTCCAGCTGTCCTATTTATCATCATTGGATCCTGGTGTGTGTGAGTGTGTGAGCCATTACTGCTGCTTATCACAGGAGCCCTCAGACAATAATGGATATCTGTTCTTGAAAGCTGTCAGCGTGGGAGCAGTGTGCTGGAAGGAGAGCAGCTCTGACTCCATTGTCATGTCTGGACACTAAACGCCCTCCTGCTCTTTTGCTCTCTGTGCTGCAGGTTGAATGAACTGGATCAGGCTGCGACTGTTGCTTGTCTCACACACTAGTTGTGGCCATGCACTGGATTGTTGTTCTTTTTCTCAGGTTCTTTCTGGGACATTCTCACTCTTTCATGTTTTTCTCTTCACAGATGAGAAAGAGGACACAGTGTTAGGGAGTTTGCCACTGCTTAGTTTCCGGATTGGAGGAGTGGAGCCTTCAGATAACATCACCCGCAAGTTTGCCTTTAAGGTCAGTAACATCCTGGTGGTGGGACAGAATGCTGGGAGGTAATTGTAGTTCCTACAGAGGGTGCAGTGGTGAACAAAAATGAGTACACGTGACTGTCATTGTGCAAGACATACTGTACATTAGTGGAAAACATAGGTTCTATGTAGGAGCATATGTTGGTTTTTTGTAGTCTTGTATTTGAGAGAAACCATGATGCACTAACAAACATATTTTGAAAGGTTCTCTGGAGCATGAAGTCTAAATATGAAAGAAATAAAAGACCAGGGAATAAAGAAGCATTTCAAAGTTTAAGTAATGTTTCAAAGCAACAGTATTGAAAGGCTGCAGCTGCCCTGAGTAACAGCATCTCCTCACAGAACCTTTCCTCTAAGCCTAGAAGAAGCTCCTTGTGCAATGTGGCTGCTTATTGCTAAAGCAGGATCCAGTGATGTTTGAACTTGCTTCTTTGTTGCATCTCTGGGGCTGCATGAGGGTGTTGGCTTGGTTCGGAGTGATTGATAGAAGCTGAATGGCTTCATGGCTGAGTCACATGATTTTACTTATGATTGTTAAAGAGGGTTACAGGCAGTCTCTTGGTCTCATTGAAGTGAAGAGTTGATTTTTCTCTTTTTTAATTTGGGGAAGGTAACCTTGAATCAGGAACTAGTATGGGATCAGATTATAAGTCTTTGTTATGGTGCTCACACAGCTGAAAGTGGCTCAGCAAGAACTCAACAGCTGGAGCCACGCCCAACATTAGCCTCATGGGGTCTGCTGGGTCGATCCTTGGCTGGTCCATTCTGTTACAGTGCTCACACAGGACTAGGACCCCAAATGCAGACCAGGTCTCAGTAAAAGCTAGAAAGTCTTTATTGAGAGAAAAAGGGTACAAGAAACTGGAGTTTAACTGTGGTGCCAGGAGCACTCAGGTGAGTCAGACAGGCAGGGGAGACTTAGGTGGTGCTGGGGACAAGGCAGGGGACACTTAGGTGGAGCTGGGGATGAGGCAGGCAAGCAGAGTGGGACTGTGGGGCTAGGAACACACAGGTGAGTCAAGTAGGAGAGTGGTTGGGGTAGCTGGAGTCTCAAGAGGAGGTAAGGTACCCAGGTCAGCGGTGGTTGCAGGACAGGAGGTGGATTGATGACCAAGTGAACAGGTAAGCTTAAGGAGTGGTGCAGGAGAGAGCCAGGCCACAGCGTGGGACACAGGTGAGCCCAGTCACAGATTGGAGAGGATGTACTCGGCATAGAGGAGAACAGGTAAGTAGTAATCAAGGGGAACAGGTAGCTGTGTGAGACACAGGTGCTAGCCAGGCAGCATCGAGGAGCACCGGAGAGTACAGTCACAGATCAAGAGAGGTCTCACTCGTCATCGAGGGGAACTGGTAAGCTGAATGAGAGGTACAGGTGCTAGCCAGGCAGTGGCGTGGAGCACGGGTGAGTATAGTCACAGATCAGGAGTGGACTTATTCAACGTCAAGGAGCAGGTCAGTGCAGAGGTTACAGGCGAGGTGCTGGCTGTCGTTGGAATGAGAGAACTTCAAGAGCAAAATGTTACTTGGACCGTCTGGATGTGATGAGAGCAATGAAGCACACTTGTATGTTATCGAGAACAGGGTAACCTTGGGAGTAATGTTTATGGACCAGCGAGTGACTGAGAAAAAAGAGGGAGTATATATGGGTAAAGGACTGGGGAATAACTAGCAACAGATGAAAACAATGAAAGCTTATTGAAACTGGGGTAAAGCCGGCTATGTTGCTGACTGATTGATTTGTATCATAATTCTGTAAATTTCTGCAAAGCTATACATCCCTTTGCAATCATTCAGAAACCAGTTACTTCGATATGACAGTCAAACATGAGCCTGAACGTGAGTTGTTTTTCCTTGTGGCTATTTTTGAACTTAAAGCTGAATTAGTTTGAAAGAAGCTGACATGGAGCTGTTTTGCCAAACAAGCATCAATGGCAAATTGGCTGATAAAGGTGGATAATGAGTACAATGTTATCTTGACAAGGCTTAAACAGGCCTTCCATAGACAACTGATTTAGGTGGGCAGCAGTGACAGGACCATGTCCCAGTTTAAAAGCACTATTTAATTTTGTATAATCACTAAAAGACAGCATTATCCTTGCAGTTGGGACTTCTCTGTGAGGTTTATGTACTAGTAATAAAGTGTTTTGGTGAGAGGTATAAATAGATTGAATATATTACTGGCTGGCAAACAGGTGAGGGCTGTTTCCTCAGATCCTGGTGAATCACATCAGCAGCACTAACAATCACTGAGCTCCTGAGGCAACACACAGCTAACTAACAACTATGTGTCAGAGCTGAATAAAGATGAGATGTTGAGGATGTACTCTGGGTTATCCAAGTCTGAATTAGCTGAGTAGAGCTTTATGTAAGATATAAACTTAGCCTTGTTTAAACTTCAGCATCAGTGTGTGAGATACACAGTGACAGCTCTCTGCCTGAACACCCCTTTCTCTGTGCCGCTTCTCTCACTGCAGTCACTGTCACTTTTCTCCTCTTTTGAGAACACTTAGTCCTTTCTGTTGTTCGCTTTCTTTGTACGCCCAGTGCAAGCAAAGTCCATCACATGTACATATAGGTTCTTGACACACACACACACACACCTGCAGTGGAGACACACTGAGCAAATACTGTATATTCAGTGTGGCTTTGACAGCTTGCCAAGGGTTAGGCTGCTGCTTGTTAGCCAATGTTCTGACTGGACATTCAGTACTGTTTACTGTCCAGAGTGCCAATCTGCTGCCATGAACCTGGCAGTTAATATTAACAGCCTACAGCATGCAATTTTGGTATTCATAATATTGAAGAATCATAAAAATAGACATAAGACACATAATATCATAAAAGAAAGATAAAAATAAAACCCTATTACAAGGCCTTTGAATTGAAGTTAGTCTGAAGCCATGAGTCAAGAGAGTGTTTCTGACAGGTTGCTTGCAGCACTCCATGGCTTAGGGAAAATCAGCTCCCATCGGTAAACTAAATAGATGTCATTTACAGGGATATTGAACTGGGTATGTTTGTTTTGGACTTCTGACAGAGCCAGGGTAGCTCTTTCTCCTCCCCCCTTACACTTTATTCTAAACTAATGTCATCCCGTCCTGACACCAGTTATGTGCTTAATGCAGTCATCCTCAAAAAAGCAAATTTATTTCCTAAAATGTTAAACTACAAAAATCTATTTTTAGCACTGTTAGGAACAAAATCAGGCACTGGGTTTTAGATTTTTTCACACAAAACTGATTTTGTATTGCAAGCCATTCCAACTTGTTCTGACACTTTCACTATTCGTTATTTCTATTGGTAAATTATGGCAAACACCGAAATGTTGAATTCAATTTATTTCAATTGAATTTTATTTGTATAGCACCATATCACAACAAAAGTCATCTCTGGACACTTTACAAAGTAAGGGCTAGACCTTACTATTATTATTATTGACAAAAAACCCAACAAATCCCCCTTGAGCATGCACTTGGTGACAGCGGGGAGGAGAAACCTCTGGCAGACCCCAGCCCTTGGTTGGCAGCCTTCTGCCTCGACCTGTTGAGGTGAGTGGATAAAGAAACAAAAAAGAAAAGTAACAGGATACAAACAACACAACAATCAAACACTGGGCAGGTTGATGTGGCTGGTGACTGCTCATCAGAAACATACAACTCCAGAACAAAAAGGTACAGGGAGAGAGGGGATACAAAGTTAATGACATGTAATGGTGGCATACAGATGCATAGAGAGAGAAGAGGAGAGGAACTCAGAGCAGCCTAGGCCTATAGCAGCATAACTAAGGGAAGACTCAGGGTCACCTGATCCAGCCCTAACTCTAAGCTTTATCAAAAAGGAAAGTCACAAATCTAATCTTAAAGGTAGAGAGATTGTCTGCCTCCTGAACTGAGACTGGGAGCTTGTTCCACAGGAGAGGAGCTTGATAGCTAAAGGCTCTGCCTCCCATTCTACTTCTGTGGACTCTAGGAACCACAAGTAGACCTGCACTCTGAGAGCGAAGTGCTCTGTTGGGATGATAAGGCTCTATGAGGTCTTTAAGATACGATGGAGTGTTGTCATTAAGGGCTTTGTATGTTAGGAGAAGGATTTTAAATTCTATTCTGAATTTTACAGGCAGCCAGTGGAGAGAAGCTAATATGGAAGAGATATGATTTCTCTTGCTCATTACTGTCAGTACTTTGGCTGCAGCATTTTGGATTAACTGGAGGCTTTTTAGGGACTTACTGGGACATTTTGATTGTAAAGAGTTACAGTAGTCCAGCCTGGAAGTAATCAGACTTCCTGTAGCAATGCCAATTCTCTAATGCTAAAAACTACAGTGGCGTGATTGACTGCTCTTTTGTTGGCAATGCTCTTGTTCTATTTGGGTCTGGCTGGTTGAAAGGAAGCAAATTATCCCCATATCTGTTCAAAACAACCTTTACTGTCATCGGGTCCCTATCAAATAAGGTTTTTTTTATGTGGAAATTCATTTATTGGCATTTTTATTTCATATATACATTTATTTCATCCGTCAGATGCCGCCAACGATAACAGCCTTAGTTACTTGCGCTCTGTGTTTGTTGTTTTTCTTTGTTTTCTCGGTCTTTTGCAACACAACCCAGGATTACTTTTACCAGAGAAGAACTGTTAAATATCAGAAAACTCACACCGAACTACCTTTCTCCAATTTTTGTGAACAAAAAATGCTGTATGGACATTCTAATCAGAGGCGCAGCTGCCATATATGGGACCTGGAAGAAACGCTGCCATGGCAAGCATGCGGGCACTTTAGTCAGGCTTTGCCAGAAAGGAACATGGACTCCACTCCTGTCTGTCCACCTAGCAAATCTCCGCTCCCTGGTCTTCTCATCAACAGGACCAACTCTGACTGTGCACACTCTGCTGTTTTGTGCTTCATGGAGACCTGGCTGAGCAACTCCATTGCAGACAGCGCAATTCAAGTACCAGGCTTCTAGGTGTACAAAGTGGATTGCATAACGGAGCTGTCCAGGAAAATGAGAGGAGGTGGAATCTGCTTCTACATAAATGAAGATTGGCGCACAGATGTCACAGTGCTACAGAGGACATGTAACAGACTTAGAGACTCTTTTTATCAACTGCAAACCCTTCTATTCTCCTCCTCGAGCTTCAACCTGGTGGGTGTCTATTTAAAGCCACAGGCCCATGCTAGCGCACTACAGCTCCTGGCAGAAGTGATAACTAGTATGGAGCTAGAACATCCTGACTCTCCACTCATTGTTCTAGGGGTCTTTAAAATAACAAACCTCTTCCACGAACTGCCCAAATATAGACGGCACGTTACCTGTCCCACCAGGGACAAAATCACACTGGACCACTGCTACATAACAATATAAGATGCCTATCGCTCTGCCCCCTGCGCAGCCCTCAGACTCTCAGATCACTGCATGGTCCATCTTATTCCAACCTACAGGCAGAAACTTAAAGCTGCAAAGCCTGTGGTCAAAACAGTGAAGAGCTGGAATGAGGAGGCTAAGTTAGAGCTACAGGCCTGCTTTGACTGCACAGACTGGAGTGTATTTGAAACTGCAGCTACAGACCTGGACGAACTCACTGACACTGTGACATCTTATATCAGCTTTTGTGAGGATGTGTGTGTGCCCAAAAAGTCCTTCTGCACATACAACAACAACAAGCCCTGGTTTACAGCAAGACTCAAGCAGCTTTGTCGTGTCAAAGAAGAGGTCTACAGAAGTGGAGACAGGACTCTGTACAGCCAGGCCAGGAACACACTGACAAGAAGAGATCAGAGCAGCAATCAAGCAGCGTGGTCGTGTCAAAGAAGAGGTCTACAGAAGTGGAGACAGGACTCTGTACAGCCAGGCCAGGAACACACTGACAAGAAGAGATCAGAGCAGCAAAGAGGAGCTACTCTGAAAAGCTGAAAGCTCAGGTTTCAGCCAACGACCCTCCGTCTGTGTGGGGAAGCCTGAAAACCATCACTGGCTATAAGAAGCCAGTCCCAGGGTGGAGGACCGTCAACTAGCAGACACACCTCTAATGATCTGTGAAAAGGATGTGCGTGGCCTCTTTAAAAAACAAAAGATCAGAAAGGCACCAAGCCCAGATGGTGTGACCCCCTACTGCCTGAAATACAATAAATAAATACACTAAATGATAAAACCTAAATGTAACAACAGCATTAAAACAAATTGACATCATATTTAAAATGCATTAATCCATCAAAGAGGCCTAGAATTCATAATTCTCACAGCTTCTGGTAGGAAACTGAATTTAAGCCTGGTGAGCTTGGCCTTGATGCTCCACAGCCTCCTGCCTGAGTGAAGGAGTTCAAACAATACATTCGCTGGGCATTTGGGGTCATTCATGATGGAGGAGGCTCTGGTCCTGCACCTGCTGATGTAGATGTCCTCAATGGAAGGCAGACTGCAGTGTATAATGGTTTTGCATCACTGGTGGGGATGAAGCAGCCTATAGGAGGGAGGTAGCCAGTTTGGTGTCATGTTGCGAGAAAAACAATCTCACCTTCAACACGGACAAGATGAAGGAGATGATAGTGGACATGAGGAAGGAGAGGAGATCTCATCAGCCACTGTTTATCCGGGGGTTCGAAGTGGAGAGGGTGAGCAGCTTCAAATACCTGGGCCTCCACATCAGTGAGGACCTCACTTGGACACTTAACACCACACAGCTGGTCAAGAAGGCTCAACAGCGGCTGTACTTCCTGAGGAGGCTAAAGAGATTTGGCATGTCACCTAGGATACTTTGCAACTTCTACAGCTGCATCGCCAAGAGCATCTTGACCAGCTGTATCACTGTTTGGTATGGCAGCACTATTACTATGGACCGCAAGCGCCTGCAGAGCGTGGTAAAGACTGCGGAGATGATCACCAGGACTCCACTGCCCTCTCTGCAGAGCATTTACCACCGCAGGGTGCGTAGGGAAGCTGCCTCCATCCTCAGAGATCCCACCCACCCTCAGCACAGACTGTTCACCTCCCCACCCTCTGGCCGGAGGTTCAGAAGTGTGAAGTGTAGGACCTCCAGCCTGAAAAACTCTTTCTTTCCCTCTGCCATCAGACTCCTAAACAGCTGAGGAGTTTATCATTTTGCTCATTTCCAGCCATTTAATTAATCTTGGGTACCTCTAGATTAGCTTGGCACCCATCATAACTCCAAATAGTCTGCAATTATTTCAGAATAATAAAACCAGAGAGCCTCTTCCTAAAAAAGAGAGGATAGTTTGTGAACACGTACACCTCCTGCTGCCGGTGTTGTATCAAAAGTGGACAGCAGGACAAACTGCAATGGCATTAATTAACTTGAATTTCTCCTCCATAAATAGGTAAATGAAAAGAGATTTGTAACACTCTAAACAAAGCTGGTGATTGAGAAACCCTGTATTTTCATTGGCATAATGTAGACATAGTAACTTCTCCAGCCTTACAATTCTCTAAATTTACAGAAACAAGGCATTAACAGACATGTAATGTGTGTTTTTTTTTTTACTTACCGTTAAGTCCTACCGAGAAGTGGAAACATCACTCCATTTCAAGCAGCTCCAAGGTCAGTAACTCTAACCGGTGGTCACTGCGTCTTCCCCCACATGACCACATACAGTCCCAAAACTAATAAATTAATTCCAAAAGGTAGCGTAGCATGACAATAACATCATGGATTGTTAATCCACTCGTTAAACCAGCAACACATCACATGCAGGAGACACATTGGCCTCAAGCAATCAAAACAAACAGGTACTGTGCTCTGGGAGAATCCAGCGTTGATGATCTGATCATTCACCGCCCCAGGGTGCTTCACTGGATGGCTGATCGTAGGTTAGACCTGGACATGCAGCAACCTCAGGCCCTGTGACCACATCCTCTGGTCACAGTGCAGCAGCAGGAAGTAAAATATATCCACAAAACCGGGCACAGTCAAAAAATTCAGCTTTTACAGTGGCACCAGCGGATGTCAGGCAAGATCACATGAACGTGCAACTGCCTAGAGATTATGACCATTCAAGGAAATCCTTAAACTATCATGTAAGACTTTATATTGTTAAGGGAAAAAAAGTCTCGCGAGTGAGAGTTTGCGAGATGTGTTTAAACCAAGTTGCTTCTGCACAGAAATATTAGAACATACATAACATTGTAGATAAATCAGAAAAAGCATGCCAAGGGCTCTTTAAGTGTTAATACTGTGTTAATGGGTGTTGAGACCCAAAGCAGCTCAGTGTTAACACAGTGCAGGGGCTGTGTGGATGTGGATGTGGATGTGTGCTGCTTCAGCTACTTGAGGAAAATTTGATTACATTCAGTTTCCCAACAGCCAAAACACTGCCCAGAATGTTTAAGCTTTGTATATTTATGTAAGTATATACAACACTACAACAGTAAGCTGCTTTGATGATGGTAAAGATTTTACATTAGATAAAATGAGACAGGCCATGTCAGCATAACAGCAAGTGGAGGGAGCATACAAAAAAATCCTGAGGGTTGTGTTGGTGATGTCTGAGAGTCCATCATCTATAGTACAAGATTCATGACAGAACATGCGTCTCTTCTAAAGAATCCACAGTATTCAATTGTTACTTCTTGTGGTCACTACCAAGGCCTGTGCTTCAAAGTATACAGACAGGCAACTGTAACCATGGATTACCTAATGACCGATAAGTGTCAGTGGTGTAAGTTTTTGAGACTTGTCGCACTTGACGGCCAGCTGAAGCAGACTATGTGTTTTCTCAAGGCGGGCTCCTCGTGTTCTGTCTCATTGGATGAGCTCCCTCAGGGTGGAGCTCAGAATCTCTGCAGTCCTGCCCCAGCATGTCTCATTCAAAGCTGTCTGGTGATTCCTGTCCAACCACTTTTGTTTGTTACTTAAAATGTCCCACAGACAACACAGAGGCAAAGCAGGCAGGGCTACAGTCCTCCTCCCTTGACTCTGAACTTGGGTTTTACTTGATGTCTAAACTATACACTAATGAAACAGGAATGTAACTCTGCAGCTTATAATCACCATAGGAGTTGTGTTTACAGCTGGGACACCATAACAACATTTCTGTTTTGGTTGTGGTGCCCTGTCTGAAAGAAAACATGGTCTATTATGAAAACAAGCTACATTAAATCCAAGTTATTTTTTTAAGTTAACATATAATATAGATTTTTTGGACAGTCAGCATTATTCCTTTTCAATCAGTGTACCACTAGAATGTCCTCTAACTAGACAGTGGTCATGTTCAATCCAGAAACAGCCTTGTATCTTTGGATCCTTACTGTTGGTTATCATTCCTACAGTGTCAGAAACAATAACATTGTACTCACCAAGTACATTCTAACATTGCTCAGACAAGCAGACAAGTTGTAAAGAAAACTGGGTCATGTGCTCCCACTGTGATTGTTGCTCTAGTTATAAGCATCAGATAAATGAAAGGTTTTAAAATGACGATGACAATGTGTGTTATCAGAATTCAAGATAACATTAAGTCTCCCTTCCTAATCACTGCACTGAAACAGAAAGCGGCTTTCCTGTGCTTGAACACAAGGTAGAAAACTTTTTTGAAACATAAATATATGAATACATAGTAACCAAAGATAAACAAGTCAAGTTGGCTGTGTAAATCCTGCTATAGTCCACACTGCATCTCCCATCCTCATATATTTAACATGTAGCACATGTTAAATATAGAATTACAGTTCATTAAGGCTGCATGTTGTGTGTCAGCCACTTGATCTTTGTGTGTGTGAATCCAGCCAACAGTCTCACTGAGGGAGGAGGTGCAGGTTTACTCAGCGTGACATCAATTAAAAGTTGTTGTCAAGGCATATGGACCAGTTATCTGTGTAAGAGGTTTTCCCTGTCTTTTGCCAAGTGTGTAATCCTTATTAATAATAAACTGGATACAAAGATGAATTAAAATATGTGATTAAATTGAAAGCCATGTGATACACTATATATACTATGTACTGTGTATATACAGTGTATTTTATTTTTCTGTTTAAAGCTGTGTTAATAATTAAATCAGACCTAAATAATTACTGGTAAATATTGCAAATATAAAAGGCCTGTCTGCAGTTAGGGTCACATGGTGTTTCAACACCTTTGTCCATTACAAAACCAGCCTCGGTAATTTACCAGTGACTTTTGCTATAAGGGCAGAGTTTAATATTGTCAATTCTCTTTTATTAATCATGTCTGTAGAGGAGGGGTTTTGTTACTGAGTACAGATATACTGCTAACTTTGTTTTGGAAATTATTTGACTAAACCTGTATCTGTCAACAAGATGAGTTGTTCACTGAGGTGGACAAGATCTCTGCTTCTTAGGAGTGTTGTTTTCAATCAACATCTCAGTCATAGAGCTGTCAAAACCTGTTATACCTGCAGCTTTACTACCTGACTCTGTAGGTAGAAATGATAGGGGGTGTGGCCATAGCCAGAACACACTGAGTAAGGAGAGAAACCTCTGTCTAACTGAAGGTTTTGTTATATTTCCGCCTGGAGTTGCAAAGTTCTAACTGCTGCTCTTACAAATCTTAATATACACTCTCTTAGTATGTTAGTTCCCCAAGAAAAGTGCAGTTATGTGTGTGCTGCAACAGAAATGCCACTCACACCACAGACTGAGGCTGTATGAGGATAATGCCTGCACCTTAAACATTTAAAAACATTTCTTCACAGTCCAGATTCCTAAAACCTTATTCTCATAAGCCCCTCATAGATTAATTGTTACACTATTTGTGCTTGTGTGTATGTGTGACTCAACAGGCAAAGTCATTGGGTTACACCTAGGCGTGTGTGTGTGTATAGTGGAGTTTGGCCTCACCCTTCTGAAAAGAAACCACTGCATTAGTAATATCAGGTGGCTGTGAAAAGACGGGGGTTCATTTCTTTGGCCCTTTGTGCTGCTTTCTCTCGTCCTTGTGTTCATGTCACTGATAGAGGCGATAGCATCCACTGACAGCTGATCATCTCCCTAATGCAGGACTGGGCAAAGCTAAGGGTGGGAAGAGAGTTTAATAATAAACTGAACCAGATTAAGATCAAGAACCCTGTTAGGTGTCCCAGGACACTGACATTCACTACCCCTACTAATAAAATCTCTTCTAAAGACTGCGCCAGAGTTACTTTTATGGGGCAATTCATAGATCAATTTTCTATGTCCACTTATCTTGTGGAAAATATACAGTATGCAGACTCATCAACAGAAATATCCCAGGAGTAACACATAAATTAGCACATTTACACCATCAGCATCTACATACTGTATTTTTGGGCTGTGGAAGAAAACATATTACAGACTTTGACAGCATTCAGACTTTAGCTCTACTGGTTTTGGAACACAGAGCCACCTTGGAGTCATAAATCTTCTCAGATTCGTCCTTCATTCTTTCCATTCTTCCATTTGATTATAATTTTTTTTGTGGATTAAAGTTTGATCATTCTTGGTGGCACCAAAAGAAAATTCAATTCAAATTATATATTGCCAAATTACAACAAAAGGCATCTCAGGACACTTAAAGGTCTAGATCATACTATTATCATCATCACTATTATTATAGAGGAAAACCCAACAAATCCCCCTTGAGCAAGCACTTGGCGACAGCAGGGAGGGAGAGCGAAGTGATCTGTTGGGATAATAAGTCACTATGAGGTCTTTAAGATATGATGAAGCCTTATTATTAAGGGCTTTGTATGTTAGGAGAAGGATTTTAAAGTCTATTCTGGATTTTACAGGGAGCCAGTGGAGAGAAGCTAATATAGGAGAGATATGATCTCTCTTGCTAGTTCCTGTCAGTACTCTGCAGCATTTTGGATTAACTGGAGGCTTTTTAGGGAATTATTGGGTCATCCTGATAATAAAGAGTTACAGTAGTCCAGCCTGGAAGTAACAAATGCATGGACCAATTTTTCAGCATCACTTTGAGACAGGATGCTCCTGATTTTTGCAATATTGTGCAGGTGAAAGAAGTCAATTCTAGAGACTTGGTTTATGTGTGATTTAAAGGACATATCCTGGTCAAAAATGACTCCAAGATTCCTCACAGTTGTACTGGAGGCTAGAGCTACAATATGTCATCTAAAGTAACTATATGGTTAGACAGCAGATTTCTAAGGTTTTCAGGCTAATGCAAGCAAAATTTATTTATATAGCACCTTTCTAAACCTGCGTTACAAGGTGCTTTCCAGTAAAACATAATAATAAAAATACATAAAACCAGATAAAACACATCTACACAATAAAATAACAAAAATGCATAGTCAAAACAAATACATCAATCAATAAAATTGTCAAAGGCCCATGGATACAACGTTTTGAGAAGTGATTTAAAAACAGACAGGTTCGGAGCAGATCTAATCTCCCATGGCAGACCATTCCACATTATAGGAGCCCGAACTGAAAAACCAACCCGAACTGAAAAAGCTCGGTCTCCCCGCTGTTTCCGTCTGGACTTTGGTACTTCCAGGAACAACTGGTTCGAAGACCTAAGTGTCCTTTCTGGAGTATAAAAACGCACAAGCTCAGAAATATATGAAGGTGCCAAACCATGTACAGCCTTATAATAACAATGAAAAGACAACCCATATTTCATAAAAAAATCAATTCAAGGGGAAGTAAATACAAAGAAAAGAGTACTGGCCCGAGTATGGAGCCCTGAGGAACACCACAGTTCAAAGGAACAGCAGAAGAAGAGAACTCATCAATATGTACAGCAAAACTCCTATCAGACAAATTTGATTCAAACCGTTTAAGAACACCACCATGAAGTCCTACAGAGTGCTGCAGATGGGACAAAAAATATGATGGTCTACTGTGTCAAAAGCAGCCGAAAGATCTAAGAAAATCAGAATAGCAGTATTACCTTTATCCACCAACACAAGATCATTAAATACCCGCAACAGAGCTGATTTGGTACTATGGTGTGTCTTCTCAAATTCTCTAAAAAAATCTGTAACTGTATAAAAACCATTTTCTCTATAATCTTAGTTTTAGGATATGCGCTCGTACACGGAAGTGAGTGAGCGACAGAGAGGCGGACCCAGGTAGCCGACTTCAGTGCAAGTAGTGGTTTATTAAATTACAGTGCAGTAGGGTGATAAACAAGAAACAGGTAAGTGAGTAGGGGAAAACTGGGTGTCGACCAAGAGCCGGAGTTCTGGAGTGATGAGCTGGAATGTGGTGGGGCCGAGCTGTGTCGCGGGGTCACTCCTGAGCTGGTCGATGAGGTGATGATAGATGCTGGAACAAAACACAGGTAGAGAGGAGTTGACATGGGATAATCTTGGTGACTGTGCATCGACCTGTCTGGAGGAAAAGGCAGTCCAAAAAGGAAGGGGAAAGAAAAACTGGCCAGGAGAAACTACGTGTGCCACTGGAACCAAGGTATAAAATAATCATGTACTGGAAAGCCGAGGAACAACACAAAACAATAGACTAGGACATTCTTAGCAGAGAGGCAAGGTGAAGGCCTGATAACATGAACGAACTGGCAAGTGAGTGAGAGGTGAACTGGGTATAAATAAGGGGGGACTAATGGAGTGCAGCTGGTGCTAATCCTGGTAGTGAGGAGCAATCAGGGGCTAAGATAGACAGAGTGAGGAAGGTGAGAGAGGCCAAAGTGGCCGGGTAAACCTGACACTTAGACAAAAATGGTAACTTGGAAACTGGTCTAAAATTCGATAAAACAGTAATATCAAGATTGGGTTTTTTAAGAATTGGTTGAATCACTGCATGTTTAAGTGCCGTTGAGACAATCCCAGAAGCCAGAGCCATTAATAAGATTGACAATGTCCAAACCAATACTATGAAACATCTCTTTAAACAGAGCTGCTGGCATAATGTCCAAAGGACAATGAGAGGGTTTCACAAGCTGAACTACTTTCATAAGAGCAATTAATGAAATAGGCTCAAACTGGTCAAAAACAGCTGAGCATATAGGAGCAACAGAAGGATCCAGAACAGAATCATCAATTTGGGACCCGATCATAACAATTTTATCCACAAAAAAATTGAAGAAACTCATTACAAGTAGCGGAGGACACATCCGTCCAAGCAGCAGTAGATGGATATAAGACCACATTTATGGTGCTGAACAACACCCTGGGTATATGACAATTGTTTACAATAAGCCTGGAAAGCCTGGAAAAGTATTGAGATCTAGCAAGTTTTGACAGCACTTTGATAATCTCTTAATCACTTTTTTAAAATATGTTCTGTTCTGCATGTTTGAAAGAATAAAATCAATCAATCAATCCAGCGAAATCTGAAGATATTTTTTTCCACTTCTGCTCAGCCTGCCTACATGCCGAAAATGTTGGTGAACTCATTAAAAGGCCAGACGAGGAAATGTAAAGCAAAAACGCGTCTCTTTAATAAAAGAACTAACGCTAAACAAAAAACCATACAAGACACGGTGTACAAAAACACACTTACGGGTTGGTATAACAGTCCAAGGTCAGAGCCAGCAAACACATATATCAAAGGGATCCAAAATACGTAGTCCAAAGGGAAGTCCGATAATCATACACAGTAGCAGTCTGAAACAAGAGGGCAATGCAGAGCAGAATAGGGGTTATGCACAACTTACTTCTGTATACTGCAAAACAGAATCATCCGTTTCCGGTTTGTGACTAGTATGAAATATGGCACTGTTCTACTCAAGATGTCTCCAAGAACAACCAAAGATGAAGATCACGGATGTCCACCGAATATGCAGTTCGACGTCTAAAACACCGGGCAGCAAGCTGGATAAGGGGTTTAAGCTATATGCTTCTTCATACATCCACGACTACGAAGGTAGAGTTATGTATCGGTTATCTTACAAACGGAGATGTAGCTAAGCTAGTTCGTAAGCTAACTAGCTAATGTTATCGATATTTACACCGAGCATCTGTCTGGTACACCAAAATAATGTAATACACTACCAGAAAGCTAATCGTAACTAAGCTTGTGTGATGGAAATGCTAAATTCGCAAACTGCTGGGCTTCTAATTTTTCACATGCCATGTCCAAGGCTGATGGTTCTGGTCTAGCATAGTCATGACACTGAAGCAGAAATCCGACGTCCATCTGTTCCTCCTCAATTTCCTCCGGCCGTTGCGTTCTCTCCCACATGCTTGGTCTACTTGCAGGCAGAGAGTAGTCATTCCAGGCAAACAACACTGGAGCAGCTCCTTCTTTCAAACGCCGTCGTCCACCTTGAATTACATCTGTGGAGACGAAGTGTCTACTACATAGTGTTGTTGTCCATCCATATTTTTCTTAAGGTTTCATCCTTGGGGAAATGGTGAAAACTTATGGCTGAACTGAACTTCCCTGACATCGCACATTGAGGTACGCAGCAGAAATCACTGTTTGGATGGTCCCGCTTCTGGTATTTGTGTCTTGAAAAATACATTTTTGTTTTTTTAATCTACGAACTAATCAAATAAAACGAGCTCAAAGAACGTGTTACTACTGTTGTGTCACCCGCGTTCTGCGGAAAAGCGGAAGTGCGCTGATCCGTTTTCTGGTTTGGTCACGTGACGTTCCGCATAACCCCTATAGTCCAAGGTAAACGATCCGGGTCAACACACAAAATGGCAAAACCAAAAAACGCTGGAGAGTCAGAGCTGGAGTCTAGAACAATGTGGCAGGGACTGGTGGGTGAAGGCTGCTTATAATGCGGTGCAAACTAAAGGCTTTATTCTATTATAAAGCCACGTCCGGTTCTTTCAACCAGGAACTCAGAGAGACGAAGCGGACCACTTGAGTATATAAAAAAAATATAACCGTACTGGTTTATACAAAGGGTCACAGGCAAGAATTAACATTACACGTCCAGGCATCTTCCACCCCCAAAGCTGCTTCCCGTCTACACCTGTCACTATGAGCGTTGCTAAGCCCTGGTTCCTCAAAGTCAAAGTCAAAACATGAGGAAAAGTCAAGGTGTGTGGCTGTTGTTTTTGTGGTGTGTATCTAGAACAATTTGACATGACATTACTCATTAAGACAAATATTAAGATTAGCATTACAGTTAATACTAACAACTCTTTGCCTGCAACCTTGGCCTACATGCACATGAAATTAAACTGAGCAGTTAACAGCCTGAGCTAGACATCCTGTCTCCACTAAACATTTCTAGACAACAAATCTCTGAATATCTATCTAACTAAGAAATAACCTAACAAAACTATAATGAGCAGGTGAAACTAATGCGAGTGATGAAAGTAAAGAGACCGAAACTGTGGTGAAACAAAACAGGAAGTAGCATCAAAATAAAAACCTGACAGGAAGCAACACAGAACCAAATAATGACACCTACATACAAGTTCAAATGAACGGGTGTTTTCATTTAGCCAAGGTTCAGACTTAATTCTGACTCGTTTATCCTTAAAAGTAGCACACGAGTCAAGGATGTCAGTGCATGTAGAGCTAAACCGAGCTAATAGCTCATCTACAGTCTCATGACCAGCATCCAGTAACATATGAGGCTGTAAGTCATTATAGGCAGTGGAAAAGAATTCAGCTGTCTTAGGAGTAATCAAGCAACATCGCTAGGTTCAAGCGACATCGCTAGGTTGGCATACTAGAACTAGTTATAGAATAAGAAATTGCAGCATCGAATAAAATGGAAATGATCAGAAATCCCCACATCACAAATATCAGTCATGCAGACAGGGGCACCAAGTCAAGAGTATGGTCTTGAGCATGTGTAGGCCCACTTACAAACTGGGTCAAATTAAAAGACTAACTAATGTTCATAAAATCCTTAACCATGGGGTCTGTTGGACAGGACACATGAATATTAATATCCCCAAAGATTAAAATTTTGTCAAATTTGGGCATGATTCCAGTGAGAAAGTCAGAGAAATCACAAATAAAATCCTTATTAAATTTAGGGGGGCGATAAACTAACACACACAAAATAGGACAGCTCACCTTTATCACAAACAGCTGCATTTCAAAGCTGGAATAAGCATCCATTGTAATTTGCCAACAATCAAAACAATTTCTAAAAATTGTTGCCACACCACCACCTCTCCCAGTAGTCCTCTGAGAGTTAAAGAACGTACAGTCCAGGGGAAGGAGTTCAGAGAAGGTTTCCACTTCACCGGGCCTCAGCCAAGTCTCAGTTAATAACATAAAATCCAGGCCATGAGCGGAAAAGAAGTCCTTTAGGATAAAAGTCTTGTTCACTAGCGATCTAGCGTTAAGAGCCATCCTCACAGTCGACTGCCTGGTAGGTAGATGTGACGCCTGATCCAACGGGCTTAGGTTAGCCTAAGCTACACCCCTCATCGGCCGTCGTTGGATCCTTTGCCAGTAAAAAGCCGATGAGTGGACCGGTACAATGGGCCGGAGCCATCTGTAGCAGTCCCTACGAACACTCAAAATAGAATGATGGTCCCGACTTAAATTATATTCACTGTTAAAAACGTGAAGATCAGGGCCAGGATAATACCCCAGGTGGCCCTTAAGACTCACCAACGCCCCTCTCTTTCCCCATCTATGGCCCTTCCTCTGTGGAAGGCTACAGGGAGAACGGCAAAGATAGAGTGGAACAGCTGCTAGAAATGGAGGAAGGCTCTTTGATGGCTTTCCCAGCTCGAGAACGAGCAACTTCTCCATTGAGGCCCTGATACTAATAAGGGTAAGGCGATCATATACCAAGGCAGATATGAGGCGTTATGAAAACAGTGTAAAAAACATATTAAAACAAACCACAAACACAACAGCCGCAGACGGCCAGCCACATACACCGGCGCCATCTTGGTCTACACTGTGTTGCGCAAAATAGCATAGAGCAATAGAGCACAATAACTTCAGTTTTGTCTGAGTTTAGAACTAAGAAATTACAAGTCATCCAGGCCTTTATGTCTTTAAGACATGCTTGAAATTTATGCCATGTTTCCTGATAATATTGTCTAACAGGGAGCATGTATAAGAGAATTGGACCCAACACAGAGCCCTCCAGAACACCGTGACTAACTTCATTCTGCACATAAGATTCATCATCAACATGAACAAACTGAAATCTTTCTGATAAGTAAGATTTGAACCAACTTTAAACACTGACATATGCTTTCTACAAGAAAACCATCTAACAAATCCATAATCATAAAACCTTAAATGCAAATGTAAGGCAGTGGATCGCTACCGTTACAGGGCAACAGTACAACACCACCTCTGTAAATCTGGCGTGAGTCTTTTTGTATCCTGACTCAAACACCGTAGTTCCCGTCTGAACTGGGTGTAATATGATATTGTGGTTCAGACCTGTGTTCTCTGCCTTGTAAGGTAAGCGGTCTGCTGCCACACCGAGCATTAATTGAGGATTTGTGAGTCGAAATATATCCGTTAGGAGAGGAGTTAAGCTGTGAAGTTGTTCGTTTAAATGCTTTAGGCGCTCTGTTTCTTTGAGTTATACAGATGTTCTCGTTTTGTGCTGTAATCAGGCATGTTAGCCGTTTAGCTTTTACAGACCGTAGTTGCCGTCTGAACTGGGTGTAATATGATATTGTGGTTCAGACCTGTGTTCTCCGCCTTGTAAGGTGCTGCACCGCGCCCGCTGTGAAGCTGAATAAAAGGGGCCTAACCTGATGCAAGGTCTCAACTGCAATTACACCAGTCCACGAGTCTGACGCTTGGCTCTCCACACCACGCACTCCCCGCCATCTTAACACAACGCAGACCATTAGCGGCGTCTGGAGAGGCGTCATACACGTGTGGGTTACACAAACAATTTAACCAAATATTTTCATCAACATATAACAGTAGGCAAAGAGGTGTCTCAATTTTTATTAATAAAAATATCCCATTAATTCATAATATATCTATCACTGACCTGGAGGAAAGATTTATAATTATTTAGTCTGTTTAACAGACTGAAAACCTTTAAATAAAGTGAGGAGAGTGAAAGACATGTTTCTGCCCTGAATGAATTCAAGTACTATTTCCATTAGCCAGGCAACATATACACTTGTGAATATACAGTGGGGAAAATAATTATTTGATCCCCTGCTGATTTTGTAGGTTTGCCCACTTTGGGTCTATAATTTTTATGATAGGTTTATTCTATTCTACTCTCCATTTACATTTTGTGTACTTGTCCATTCACTTTGAATGGCCGTATTCATTTCCAAAGGCCACACTCAGAGTCACGTGACTCCCGCTCTGGCTCCGTGTCTGTGTGTTTTTGATCAATTTCCTGACGGTTTTCTGCTTTTATTCTGCTATCTATAAGCTTTCACACACATATTATACATGAAAATGGTAGAGAATATTGTCAGGAATCCGAGTAGGCAATTGTTGTTGCAATAGGATGAACGGTATTTGCGTAAAGTTGCACATTCCAGAGGTAGTGCCGCCTCAGTCTTTCATTAATTCAGAAAAAAGATTCAGAAGATCCGCTGAAAGCAAAAGTCAAGGTATTTGTAAATTGCCATGGCTCCTTCATTTTGTGGAATATCTTGACATAGAGGTGATCAGCATTCTCGTTGAAACCTCCTGCTGCTCGTAGTGGACTTAGTTTTTCTTCTGTTGTTGATTATGTTAAGCCCATGCTTCAGTCATATCTCCTGGGTTCTGCTCCACCTCAGGCAGCCCAATCTCACAGACACATTCTCTTTAAAAACTACTTTTTATTGACCCAAGTATTTCACATATACAAAAAACAAAACAAAACAAAACAGGGAACAAATAAAAACAACATAAGATTATTACAAGTGATGAAACAACACCATGAAATAAACCATCCCATGTGATACCACTCAGCCAATCAAGTCTGTGCATTCCAGGTAGTAAACATTGCGACTCTATAGCACAGAGAGATGAGAGTTAGAGGCAAGTTACACATGAAAATACGGTAGAAAGAAAAAGAAAGACAGTGATATACAGTATGTAGAGAAAACAGAGAGATACAGAGGACAGAGCCGGAGAAAGGGAGAGATACAGACGACTGCGCCAGAGAAAGTTGAGGAAAAGACGTGAGACAGAGAAAACGAGAGAAAAATAAAGATTAAAAAAATAGAGCATTTAATCCACAATGGACAGATTCATTTCTGTTCATATTTACCACTGGGAGCACTAAATGGTGTTATACTTGTGTAGTGCCTTTCTACGCTTTTACAGCACACTCATGGCGCTTTCACTTTATTCGGCCATTCACCCATTCGTACTCTCGCATTCACACAATGGTGACATCACCGGGAGCAACTGGGGGTTCAGTGTCTTGCTCAAGGACACTTTGATGTGTTGACTGGACAAGCCAGGAATCGAACCGCTAATCCTCCGGTTAGGAAACAACCCACTCTACCTCCTGAGGCGCAGCTGCCCCCTCTAAATAAATGTGTCCGGTTTAGTGCTCCTTTGGCACTTTTTAAAAGTGCCAATGTGAAACGCCATTATGAGACAAAACATAAAGGTGTTGAGTGTTCACTCATAGTTGCTTGGATTTTGGCCCAACACAAAAAGCCATTTACTGATGGAGGGGTTATCAAAGAATGTATGAGTGCAATAGGTGAAACACTACTTGAGGAAAAACAAAAACAAGAACTTTGTGATAAAATAAAGCAAATACCAATGTCAGCATCATCTGCCACAGTGAAAAGTGAAATATTACTTTTATTTAGTAAATGAGAGAACATTATACATACCGGCAGTCATACATACTGTATATGTTCAGTTTTATCTTACGTGACAATAAATATTGTTGGTTTTTGAATTGTACTGAATTAATTTAACAGTCAGGTATTGATTACATGCAAATGTTGATACTACTGCTAGGCTACTTAAATATATATCACACTAAATAGTTAGACATTATGATCTTCTGGACCTATGCTTCAAGAATTTTTTTATAACTGGACCTCTTTAAATTTTAGTTGAATACCCCTGCTGTAGAACAACGGATCTGCACATGGTGATGTGGAGATAGCGTGATGGAGGTGATCCTAACAAGAGAAAACAGAAAGACTGTGTTATAAACTGGAGTTTATGAAACAAAATATGTTTGAAATTTGGATAGCTATTATACCTTGAGCACTGCTGGAGGGCAGGAAACCATTTTTAGTCCAGAACAACTTCACAAAGACACATTCTGGAAAGTTTTACTATGAACTGGAGGGATGACAGAGGACCTGACATAAACAGTTAATGTAAATACCACTGTAGCTGTACCACAAAAGACAGAACAGTGTCGAGTCTGAATAGATAAATGAACAAAGCATAAACTAAATAATAACGTTTTACAAATAAAAAGTACAGGGTAATGAAACTTTTAGCTAAAACAATTAAAACAATAACTTTATAGTAACAATACTTTGTTCTGTTCTGAAGAAACACGTTACTGTGATGAGTCTCCAGTTGTGGCAGCATGAAGTCTTGATTGGTGTGAGGTTATCAGCATCGCCGAGTCAGAAGTAAGGTGAGGTAAAAGTTAAGAGTTATCTCGTGTTTTGTTTTGAAAAGTGAGTTGGATCTGCAGGAAGTATAACATTTCTCATTGCGGTCCAGATAGGTCAAATTGTGACTGATAGTTTTGATTGTGTTGCAGGTTTTGGTCTGTAGCAGCATACTGTCTTGATTGTGTTAATCCTCAGAGTGTTAGAGGAGGTGAGGAGAAAGTTGAATCATAGCAGACACCTTAACAGGAAGTGGTGTCAGAATAAAAGCATGTTACAGGAAGCAGAAGAGACAGAATCATGACATTAATATGGCCTCTATTGGCCATTTGTAGAAAATGTGAATAGGACAAGTGTCAGTTGCGTTTTATCAATTTTTACCCATCCAGCTGTAGCCTTATAGGGTTGTTTCTGTGGGACACAAAATATCTGCCAGACACAATACATGTCATCGACATGAGACGGCAGTCCTTCTGTGTTATGGTTAACAATGGTCAGAGTGTAGTGTCTGCTCAGTGTTTGTCTGATCTGAAGAAGCAGCATCATGTCATCCATGTTGGCTATTCTCGTAGTCTCCAGGGCTGATGTGATCTCTGGATTCAAATAAAATCATGTCTCATCCATGTCCAGTAGGTGCAGTCCACTAAGGGAGGCCACTCTGCTGATAGCTATGTAAGCCATGCCACGTTCAAAAATGTGCTTCGGTGAAACTACAGCTGATGTTGCCATTCTCTGAACCTTGTGGATTGTACCACTCCTCTGTTTCAGGTTGTGTACTCTTTCTATGTACACTAGATTGTCAGCTGCACTGACTGTTCGTTCCAGCTTGTTTCATTGTCCATTTTGCATCCAGGCTTAGTAACGTGTGTAGCAACCCCAGCCAAATGATTTGGTTGCTCTCTTTTACTGATGGTTCATTTGTACTTTATTTGCTCCTTGAAATCCTTTCATTACACCTTGAACACACCGTAAGAGCTATGAAACAAAAGTAAAGCTAGTTAGCACCCAAAATTACAGATAAATATTTAGTAAAATGCGATAAAATAAACACAGTGTTCAGCAATAACAAAAACGGTTAAATCACACATAAATGTAGCTTAGCATTGCATAGCGTAGCATAAAGCTAACATTAGCTCCTTTGGCTAACCCATACAAAAATATAACCATAGACAAATTAGCAACCCAAATGAATCATTGTACCCTATGAACTAAACATTACGAACCTTGTGCCCATATTGGCTGGATGCTAAGTCAAAATTTAAACTGTAAATTACTTTCTTATCCTCCGTTTTCATTAACTAACAGTGTTCTCTGTTCACTTTCTGTACTTCTTCGTTGGTCTTAACTTCCTGTTCTACTTCTTCCTTCAAAATAAAAGTCTGTAGTAATAAACGTATTTTATAGAACAAACAATAAAACTAAATTGTATTAATAAACACTATAAACGGTTAATAAAAATGGTTATTTACAACGTGCACAATCATTCGGTTATTCTCACCCTTCAGCTATTTCAACAAAGAACCTCAGCCATTTCTTCTCATCATTCAGCTGTTTCAGCAATTGATTTCAGGCATTTTCAGGGTGATCCTCACGATGTTTCATTTCAATAGCCACACTAGTAGTCCTCAGGCTGTAAGACTACTTTCTCTCTCTCTCTCTCTCTCTCTCTCTCTCTCTCTCTCTCTCACACACACACACACACACACCTACTTGTTTTTCCTATTACATGGGGACTGCTCACACATGGACACCCACACACACTCGTTTGTTTTCCTTACTTTGTGAGGCCTGCTGACACACAACTTCAGCTTTTAATTTCATCTTACATACAGTAATTATGGAACTTTTTCTCTTCAGCTTTCATAATTATTGAACTTTTTTTCATATTCCATAATTGTTCAGCATTGCATCTCATCCTTTCAGCAATTGATCTTTGGCATCTCAGTATTTTCAGGGTGATCCTTCAGCATCTCAGCATTTACACGCATCTTCGACAGGAAATACATTTCTCTAGTTTAATTTGATTAATCTTGCACAACAAAAACAAACCAAAACCATAATTTTATCACTAGATGCAGAGAAGGCATTTGAGAAAGTTAATTGCACATTTCTCTTTTGCACACTACACAGGTTTGGGTTTGCAGAGTTGTTCATCCATTGGATAAGAACACTGTACACATCACCTAGGGCAACAATAAGCACAAATGGGATCAGGTCACCAAGTTTCATTTTACAGCAGGTTACCAGACGAGGATGCCCACTCTCACCATCTCTATTTGCCATTTTCATCGAGCCTCTAGCAGCAGTAATACGACAGAACAATAAAATTAAAGGAATACAAAATACTTACTCAGAACATAAAATGAGTCTTTATGCAGATGATTTATTATTATATTTACAGGATCCTAATAATCCTCTACAGGAAACTTTTCACATTATTAACACATTTTCTAGGCTCTCAAACTATACAATAAATTGGAATAAATCCACCATACTACCACTCTCGGAGGATGCTTGGGATTCTGCAGCTCAAGACTCCTCCCCCCAATTCTGCACAGGCAACATTAAATATCTTGGTATTAATATCTCCCCAATAAACCACTATAGCTTTCCAAATTAATTGAAGAGATTATGAAAATTACAGATTCCAAGAAAATAATATCCAAGCCATATAAACTCATCAAATACAGATTCAACAATAACAATACAAAACTCAAATGGGAAAATGATTTAACTCTCTCCCTCAGCTCTGACTTTTGGACAGAAATTTGTAATAACATCTTTTCTATGACCAGCAACATAAACTTACAACTTATACAATACAAGACCATTTATAGGACCCATATTACACAAAGTAAAATGTTCAAAATGGGTTTCACTAACACAGGCACCTGTTCACAATGCACTCTAGATTGCAGCAACAATTATTTTCATGCTATTTGGAGATGCCAACAAGTTCATTCCCTCTGGATAGCAGTGACAGAGAAACTCTCCACCATCTTCGGCTGTAGAATCCCTCCTTCTCCATCACTTTACTTGCTCTGTAATATCACAGAAGTTGACCACCTACCAATTAAATACAAAAATCCACTCCTCATTTCTCTAGCTATTGCCAAGAAAACAATCTTTCAAAACTGGAAATCAAAAAAATCTCTACACATAAACCACTGGACCAACCTTTCGATAAAATACATCACACTAGAGAAAATGGCATCCACTCACAAGAATAGTTTATCAACTTTTTATGACACATGGAACCCATTTTTAACACATTTCAACTTGAACCAAGCACATGGGACTGAGGCCACACACATTCCCACTAACCTCCAAAAATCTAACAAGCTGCTTTTATTAGTAGTACTCTTTTCATTATTGTTTTTTTTTCTCTCCTTCTCCCTTTCTTGCCCTTCATAGACTGCATAAGTTGGAAATACCCACACTTCATACCCTCACACACAACACTCATGTAAAACCCTCTATAATCTTTTTGTAATATCATGGAAATGTTGTCTTATCTTCCATGTCTGGACCTGTTTCAAGGTTCAAGGTTCAGTGTTTATTGTCACAGTAAGGAAACCTGTTTCCCTGTTCAATTATGTTCTTACTTTGCTGTCCACACTGACTGCTAAACAACACAAGTGAAATATAAAGTAGATAAACAGTAGCACAAAAAATAAAGGCACTTTAAACAGTGAGTGTAAAGAAATATAATAAGAAGTATATAAAAATATAATGAGAAGACAATAAGAGATAATGTATGCTACATCAAAGCTGTATGTGCAATAGTCAGCAGTGAATGTGCAGTTATGCCTGTGCAAACTGGCAACTTTCCTGCGGTGGTAGACGCTGCAGAGACGGCAGTGGAGATGCTCTGCAGAGAGGGCAGTGGAGTTCTGGTGATCTTCTCCGCAGTCCTTACCACTCCCTGTAGGCGCCTGCAGTCCATAGCAGTTGTGCTGCCATACCAGACGGTGATGCAGCTGGTCAGGATGCTCTAGACAATGCAGCTGTAGAAATTGCTGAGGATCTTAGGCAACATGCCAAACCATGTGTTACACTTAATAAGCTTTTGAGAACTGAAGACACAAATTGTTGAAGCTTTGTAGGTGGAATTCTTTCCCATTCTTGCTTGATGTACAACTTCAGTTGCTCAACAGTCTGGGGTCTGCGTTGTTGTATTTTATGCTTCATAATGTGCCACACATTTTCAATGGGAGACGGGTCTGGACTGCAGACAGGCCAGTTTAGTAGCCGCATTCTTTTACTTTTACTGAAGCCACGCTGTTGAAACATATGCAGAATGTGGCTTGGCATTGTCTTGCGGAAATAGGCAGGGGCATCCTTGAGAAAGACATTGCTTGGATGGCAGCATATTTTGCTCCAAAACCTCTGAAATGTTGAAAATGTACTTTTCAGCATTAATGGTGCATTCACAGATGTGCAAGTTACCCATGCCATGGGCACTAACACACCCCCCATACCATCATAGATGCTGGCTTTTGAACTTTGCACTGATAACAGTCTGGATGGTCATTTTATCCTGGAGGACACGACGTACATGATTTCCAAAAACAATGAAATGTGGAATTGTCAGACCACAGCACACTTTGCCACTTTGCATCAGTCCATCTCAGATGAGCTCAGGCCCAGAGAAGCTGGCGGCATTTCTGGGTGTTGTTGATGTATGACTTTCACCTTGCAAGGTAGTTTTAACTTGCACTTGTAGATGTTGTGACGAACTGTGTTAACTGACAGTGGTTTTCCGAGGTGTTCCTGAGCCGACGTGGTAATATCCTGATGATGTCTGTTTTTAATGCAGTGCCGCCTGAGGGATCAAAGGTTACAGGTATCCAGTGTGGGTCTAAGGCCTTGCCGCTTATGTGTAGATTACTCTGGATTCTCTGAATCTTTTGATGATATTATGGACTGTAGATGATGAAATAGCTAAATTCATTACACATGTACGTTGAGAAATGTTGTTCTTAATGTATTGGACTATTTGCTCACACAGTTGTTCACAAAGTGGTGAATTGCGCCCCGTCTTTGCATGTGAATGACTGAGCCTTTTGGGATGCTTCTTTTATACCCATCATAATGCTCACCTGTTTCCAATAAACTTGTTCACCTGTGGAATGTTCCAAACAGGTGTTTTTTGAGCATTCTTCAACTTTCCCAGCCTTTTGTTGCCCCTTTCCCAGCTCAATTGGAACATGTTGCAGGCGTCAAATTCAAAATGAGTGAATATTTTCAAAAATAATAAAGTTTATCAGTTTGCACATTAAATATCTTGTCTTTATGGTGTATTCAATTAAATATGGGTCAAAAAGGATTTGTGCGATCAGTGTGTGAGGACATCCAGGGCAGCATTTCAATAGCTCACAGTGACTGCTGCTGCGTTCTGAATGGCTGCATTGACAGCATTTCTTGGAGGCTGGACTTGACAAGCTGGATAAACACACACACACACACACACACACACACACACACGCACACAAGAACACACACTGGCACAAGTAAACATTGTTAATCAGAACAAGAACCTGAGCTTAATCGCTGTGCAACATCAGCATCAGCATTTTTTGACAGCGTTAATGTTAAAGTTACAAGAAACATAACTTTTTTTTTCCAACTTTGTACGTAATGCATACACATTCAGTTGTCACTTTATTAGGTGCAGTCTAATTCAACAGTCCTGCAATAAATCATTCTCCATGGAAGTGAAATGGTTCGGTTTGTCTTCAAACTGTTTCAGAGAGGTACTGAGTCACCAGTACGATTATTCTGGAGGCTGGTGTTTGTGCTGCTCTTGAATTGTGAAGTATTTCACAGAAAGTTACTGTAATCATTAAATAACTTAAGCACAGTTTATTCTGATTTTTACTGTCACTAGTATGGTAGTGGCCATTCTGATGGATGCAAATAAAATCAAGAGAAACCATGTAAATAATACAAATGACCTCAAAGCCCCCAGAGCAGCACATCCATGTGGATGTATGGTTGCTATGACAATATGGGCACCATGTCATTAAGACAGAGGGTGATGAGGAAAGTTCTAAACCAGGGGTGCCCAATACATCGATCGCGATCAACCGGTAGATCGCAAAGGTAGTGTCGGTAGATCGCGTGCCATTTAAAAATAAATTAAATGTATCCGGTGTAAAACACGTGACAAATGTTAACATGCAAATGGTCAGTGTGATGATTCGCTATGGCGACCCCTAACAACAAAAGCAGAAAGTGCCAATCATTCATATATAGCCTATCATCCATCCTCCCTATGGCATTTGCTACTTGATTGACATGCAGGGCAGCCAGTCTGAGAGCTCGTCTTTTCTGACACAGGAGTCACCAAACTGGCACAGTCAACAGCACGAGCTACTGCAAAACTCCAGTAAGTGAACTAACTTGTCAGCCTTCGAATTCATGTCTACTAAAGGGTATAAAATGAGTGGGGGAGCCCAATCAAGTAAGAAACAGAAAACGTACTGAAAACATTCCATGTGGAATGGGACGACTTTTTTTTGCGACATTATATTATAAAATTATTAAATTAAAAATTATTATTATTATAAAATGCATTTGCTTGATCTACCAATCTACTGTTCCAAAGGGAAATGGATCATTTTGACTTCGTCATTCGAAAAGTAGCTCGCAAGGCAAAAAGTGTGGGCACCCCTGTTCTAAACTGTCTGAGTTAGATGAACTGGAGCACAGTGACACCAGCTTTGTCACCTACAGCACAGCAGCACAACAGAAAATTCAAGATTCAAAGTGTTTATTGTCATATGCACAGTAAGGAAATGTGTTTCCCTGCACAATGAAATTCTTACTTTTCCGTCCACACTGAATGCCAAACAACACAAGTGAAATATAAAATAGATGGCAAAAAGATCTAAAGGCACTTCAACCAGTGAGTGAAAAGAAATATAATAAAAAGTATATAAAAACATAATGAGAACACAATGAGAGATAACGTATGCTACATCAAAGCTGTATGTGCAATAGACAGCAGTGGGTGTGCAGTTATGCATCTCCAACTGAGCATGTAAACAGTACAGGTGCAATTACATGAAGTAATTCATGATTTTAAACCCCTGTCAGCTGTTTAGGAGTCAGATGACAGTTGGAAAGAGTTTTTCATTCTAGAAGTCCTGCATTTCACACTTCTAAACCTCCGGCCTGAGGGTAGGGGTGTGAATAGCCCATGCTGGGGGTGGGTGGGGTCCTGGATGATGGAGGCAGCTCTATCTGTGACGGTAGATACTCTGCAGAGAAAGCAGGGGAGTCCTGGTGATCTTCTCTGCAGTCTTTACCACTCTCTGCAGGCACTTGCAGTCCATAGCAGTAGTGCTGCCATACCAGACCGTGATGCAGCTGGTCAATATGCTCTCGACAATGCAGCTGTAGAAGTTGCTAAGGATCCTAGGCGACATGCCAAACCTCCTCAGCCTCCACAGGAAGTACAGCCACGGTTGGGCCTTCTTGACCAGCTGTGTGGTGTTAAGTATCCAAGTGAAGTCCTCACTGATGTGGACGCCCAGGTATTTAAAGCTGCTCACCTTCTCCACTTCGCGCTCCCGGATGAACAGTTGCTGATGAGATCTCCTCTCCTTATGTCTACTATCATCTCCTTCATCTTGTACGTGTTGAGGGTGAGGTTATTGTCCTTGCACCATGACACCAGACCGGCCACCTCCCTCCTTTAGGCTGCTTTGTCCCCGCCAGTGATGCAATCTTTCACTGCAGGGTTGTCGGAACACTTTAGGATGGTGTTATCCTTGTGGGAGGTGACACAGTCGTGGGTGAACACGGTGTAGAGGATAGGACTGAGGACACATCTCTGTGGGGTGCCAATGTTTGTAATAACCCTGGCTGAGGTCCTATTGCAAATCCTGAAGTCTGGGGCCTGCCAGTCAGAAAGTCCAGGAGCCAGTCACAGAGGGTGGGGTGCAGACCCAGTGTGGACAGTTTGTGGGTGAGTTTGTGGGGGATGACCGTGTTGAAGGTGGAGCTGTAGTCAATATAGAATATCCTGATGTAGGAGTCTCTATTTTCCAGATGGGAAAGGGATTAATGAAGGGCAGCAGCAATAGCATTTGAGGTGGCCCTGTTGGCCCCGTAGGCATACTGCAGTGGTCTAGGGTGTCCGATATACTGCTCTGAATGTGGGCCAGCACCACTCTCTCACAACACTTCATAAAGATTGGAGTGAGTGCCACTGGCCTGTAGTCATTCAGGTACGTGACGGGGCTCTTCTTGGGAAGAGGGATGATGGTTGTGGTCTTAAAGCAGATGAGAACGATGCTCTGGCTGAGGGAGAGATTGAAGATGCTGGTGAGAACATCGGCCAGTTCATTTGTACATGCATTGAGAGCCCTTCCAGGGATGTTGTCTGGTTCTGCTGCTTTGTGGGGTCAATCCTCCTCAGGACTTTGCATAACTGGTCTGATGGGACAGTTAGTCGGGGGAGGGAGTTGAGAGGTCTGGGTGTGTGTGTGTCTCCTGTCGGTGCTGTGGCTGGAGGTCTCAAAGCAGGTGTTGAAGGAGCCGAGGTCATCCAGCAGGCTGTCTGTGGAGCTGATGATGCTGGTGGTGGTCCTGTAGTCTGTGATGTGCTGCAGGCCTTGCCACATTCGTCCACAGTCAGCAGTAGAATAGAAACCACTCAGCTTCTCCCTGTACTTCCTCTTGGTCACTGTGATGGTTTTCCTCAGTCTGTACTTCACAGCTTTGTACGTCTCATTTCCTGATCTGAATGCATGAGAATGAGCACGCAGCATGTGGCGTACCTGACTGTTTATCCAGGGCTTCTGGTTGGGGAACCTCCTGACTTGTATGGTGGGCACAATGTTGTCAATACAGGTACTAATGTACCCGGTCACATACTCAGCATAATCCTGTACAGTGACAGAAAAGTCCTCCAAGGTGGCTGCAGCAGCTTTAAACACATCCCAGTCTGTCTGAGCAAAACATTCCTGCAGGGTGCCTTCAGTCTCTGGGGTCCAGAGTTTAATTTGTTTGGTGACAGGGTTTGTTTGTTTCAGTTTTTGTCTGTAAGCTGGATACAAGAACAAAGAAATGTGGTCCGAGTGTCCAAAGTGGGGGCGGGGTGCAGCCCTGTATGCACCCCATATGTTTCTGTAAACATGGTCTAGTGTGTTCTTATTCTGAGTGGGAATGTTCACATGTTGGTAATATTTGGGAAGTACAGTCCATAGATTCCACTGGTTAAAGTCGCTGGCAACGATAAAAACAGCATCAGGGTGAGTTCTCTCCAGCACGCTGATGATGACGTCGAGTTTGAGTGGCCGTGGGATTAGCTCTAGGGCTAACATACACAGCAGCCAGAAACACAGCACTATGCTCTCTTGCTAGATAATAGGGCTGGCATTTCAGCAATAAAACCTCCACTTCTGGTGAACAGTGCTTATAAACAGTCTGTATATCTCCACACCACAGGTTATTGATAAACACCCACACCTCCCCCTTTCATCTTACCAGAAGCTGCCGTATGATCTCCTCAGTGCACAGAGTGAGTCTGTAGCTGAACGGCGGGTCTGGAACTTTGTCAGACAGCCAGGTCTTGGTGAGGATCAGAGCACAGCATTCTCATATTTCCTATTGTGTTGTAATCCTAGCTCTTAGCTCATCCAGTTTGTTCTCCAGAGACTGCAAGTTAGTTAGGAAGAGGCTGAGTAGCAGTGGTCAGCTAGCTTGAGCTTTTAGCCTAGCATAGAGCCCTCCCCTCTTGCCCCATTTACGCCTCTGTCTCCGGAGCACTCTCCTGGTTTCAGCCTGCTCATTCAAGCCCAGTGCTTTGGGGCCTTCAGGGTGGTGATGGCTGCAAACAATGAGTTGTAGCTCCAGTGGTATGAAACCAGCAAATTCCCAGTGGCTGTGTGAGTTTGCGACATCCAGCAATGCCTGTCTGTTGTATATTAACCGTGCATGACATTTGTGCGTTGCCGAAAGAGCAAGAAACACACAAAAAGAAGAAAAAGTCGGCATTCAAGTGTAGAATGAATAAGCACGTCTGCCACGGTGCGCGCCATGTTTTGGCGGTACAGTGTCGGTACAGTGTCCATTTACTCAACTTAAATACAGTTTGCAGGTACTTCGTTCCCATATGGCCCATTTCATACCAATTTTGTACTTTATCTTCTGACAGCTGCAGAGGGCTAGCTACTTTGCAGTGAAGTATTCAACGCAAACTTTAATATTAGCTTATAAAATACACTACTGTAAAGTCAAAAACCTAATAGCAAAACAATTAGCTAACACCACAGTAGATTATTACTGGTTGTGTGCAGCCTCAGCTATATTTTAACTCATGGAGGCAATAGATCAGAATATTAAGTCTGGCAGAAGACTGAAAAAGTCATGACTTCCATGAAGGAATGAAGCTTATAAATATTAAGCTCCACAAGTGAATCCTACTCAGAAAAAAGTGGTCATAAGCCTCACCAACTCTGACTGAAGGCCACTTGGTGAAATAAATGTGTATCTTTAAAATGATCTGTGACACCTTGCACATTTCAGCAAAAAGACGAACCTGTATACATCCACAGGCTGACTAGGTACAGTGTGCTGCTCAGCACTGGAAATGATCTGGCTTGTCAGAGCATCTACTTATGAGCTACAGTTCACACTGAGGTTAGACACATTATTTCTGACTCTGGCTGACAGGTAATAGGATGACAGAAGTGTAAAGAAAAACAGAAAAAGTATGAAATGCCTAAAGAGTCCTCATGAAAGTGTTAAGGGTTTGAACCCAGGAGCCACTAACATAGGATCCAAGGTCCTAATGAAGTCAAATTTAACATATCAACATACAGAGGAAATGCTGGGCATCAATCTGGCAAACTGCAAAATGCAAAAATTAATAAAATGTTCACTGACAATTTATGTTGTATGTTTTCCATCACAAAGTTCAATCCCGCAGTCCAGTTTCCACTTGCAACCACCACAGCGTAATTAAGCTTTTCTGTGATTGTTCTGTTGTTGGAGCCACCAGTATTCAACTGAAATGAATGAGCTGTGTTTTATAACAGAGGTTGAACACAACCTTAAAATGTCTGTTAAAATTTATCATGAAACTTAATGCTCATTTCAGGGAAATCTGGAGAGAGATGATACACAATACTCCGTGTATGTGTGTGTGCCTTTGTATTACTTACACTTAGGGGACCGAAACCTGTTAACACACTCACATTGTGGGGACTTGGCTGAATTTTAGGGTGGAAACATGATTTAAGGTAAGGTTAGGGTGAGGTTAGGTTAGGCAAGTAGTGGTTACAGTTAAGGTTAGGACAGGTCTATAGGAAATGAATGTAAGTCGATGTAAAGTCCCCACAAGAAATGAAAACACAGCCTGTGTGTGGGTGAGAGGGATCTATTTCCTGATGACTGGAGGGCACATTTGACATGTAAGGTACACCATGCTCTCAGAGTATATGGAAACTGTACATCTGTACAATAACACACACATGCAGACAATACATGCACACACGTACATATTTCTTGTGCTCACACACTCACAGTTACCAGACAGGTACACACACACACACACACATCTCACAGTATAGTGTAGTGTATACTCACAACCAGCAGCAGAACCTGTGGGGTATACAAGAGAAGAAATGTTACAAATCAAATGTCAATCAAACATTTGATCCTTTTTCTTTTGATTTTTTTCCTTCTTCCCGCTTTCTTCTTTTATTTTTTTTCCCTAATCATCTTTCTTGAACTAGTTTTTTCTCCTGCCTCATTTTCCTGTGCCTTTTCATTTTTTCTCACTATATTCCTTTATCTGTTCTTCATTGTTTTACTTTCTATTTTTTCTTTTAGTTTTCCTTTCATTTATCTGTCTATCCTTCAGCCCTTTCTTTTGTTTATCTTTCCTTTGATCCATCCTGTCCTCCTCCATTGCTCTATTGTTCTTTCTGTTTTTATTTTCTCATTCTTTCTTTTCTGATTATTTTTCTTTTTTTTGCTTTTACAGTATTCATTCTTTCATTCTTTCCTTCCATCATTCCTCCTTTTTGCTTTCTCCTCAATGGCCTAAATAATATCAAGTGATCATCATAATTATGTTTTTATGGCTCAAAAGAAAGGATGCATGAGAGATAATATTGTTAACTTTCAGATTTCCTCTCTTCATCATCCTTCCATCTCTGGCTACTTGAATATTTGAACAAAGGAAGGACAATGAAGGAGGGAGGCTACACACACACACACACACACGCTCTCTCTCTCTCCCTCTCTCTCTCTTCTCTCAGCTCCACCTCTGTTGCTAGGTTACTGCTGCCTCTTAACATACAGAAATCTAAGCCAATTGTACTGTATCACCTTGTGTCACTACTGAAGGCAGAGCCCCACAGTGCTCCAGCATGGAAGGAAATGACTCCTGTTTATCAGTGACATCACTTCCTCCTGATGTCTTATGGTAGTAATGATCTTTCTCCTACACACAATAACTACTGCTGTACTCAGCAGCCAAGGTCAAAATTATAGCTTGAAATGAGATGAGAATGAAAACAGAATTTAATTAGATCTGTTTAGGAGAAAGGACTAAAGTTAAGTGTTTGTGCAGAGTAGCAGGGATGTTTGCTCTGCTCAGGACAAGCAGTTCTACAGTGGATGTTCTGCAATGGCTACAAGTTTTGTAGCAACAAAAGAACTGATGCAGTTCCTGGGGGTGACCAAACCTACAACCTTTGCCTGTATGACTGGTTCTTATTGGTTATGATTGATGCCAGTCTCTGTGTGGACTTATTGCAAAGAAACAGGAGTTAAAATGTGTAAATAAAGTATTTAAAACATACTTAAGGTTAACGCCATTGTGATGCAGATATACAGCAGAGCACTACTTTGACATGCAGAGACCTGAACATTTTCTACTGATATCCAGAGCTGCACAATGAGGTCTTATGTGTTAAACATACATTGACTTCATAACAAGTCTTTTAAGAAACATGTTCTGTCTGCATGCAGTCAGTAAGGGACGTTTTTACTGTCCAACTTGCCATTTTTATCAAAGGCCTTTCTGTAGAAGCTTTTCAGCACTTGGTGAAACAGTTGTTGCTAAATGTCTTCGAGTGGTATCTTTGTCCAGCTTATTTGATTATGCTGCCCTCTTGTGCTACATTACTAAACATGCTGAACTGCTGCATTTATTCCTGTTCAAATATGATCATTGTTCCAGACATTACTGTATACCCACAGACTTTTTCTTGATAAGTGACTTACTGTATGTATATTTAGTTTCCATAGGTAGATGTCTGTTAATGTCTTTGTTCATGTGAAGATGTGAATGACACAGAATGGTCTGTGTTTAAACCCGTTATGTCCATCCATATGAATATGGCTATGAAAACATCAATAACCTAAATAATGTTTTCAAAGTAAATACTAAAAGGAATGGTTTTGGAACTACTTTTTAACAGGTCAATTGCCACTTCATACATTTTGTAGATACAAAATGTATGAAGCATAGTGTAGTCTTTGTAGTGTAAGATTTTTTAAAGACTCCTGAGATTCTCACCCATCTTTCTCCTTTGAGCAAGAGACAGCCACAGTGTTAAAGAACATATTCAGACCCTAGCATCATGCTAACCAGCAGTGACCTGTGACCTCTAACAGCATAACCCTTAACCTTTCCTTCTCATTGTCTTCTCTACTTCCCACCTCCATCCACCCCATGAGGTCTGTCGGTTCTTGCTGTCTCCTGTTGTGATAGAAAGTACAGTAGGTGTGGTGTCAAATTTTCACTATCCTCATATTAACTGTCTTTTCTGTTAAGGTTTCAAGATTATGTTTGTTGTACTGCATGTCTGCATGTCAGTTAGAACCATGCACAACAGTCTTACCTTGTAGTGTTTGGGTTGTTCAGATTATCGACTGCATGCCAACTCTGTTGTTCAGTGACACCCCCTCTGATTTTGATCTGCAAATCCCATGATGTTTTAAAACTCTCCAGTGAACTGATTTGAGCCTCAAAACATAAGTAGTGGGCTGGGAGGACATTTAAGTTTTTAGGTGTACTGAGTGGCAGTGTCATTATCGCTGAGAGAACAGTCAACCAGAGGACTGTGCATGGATATCGTTAAAGGATCACTCTGGTTTATCACAACTTGGGTATTATTTTCATAGTTATGTCCACTAATTTTATTAGTATCAACAACCTGTTACCACCAGGTTTTTTGCTAAAAAGAAGCCAGATAATCAGACAGGTTGGCAACAAACCCAAAGTCAAGCTGTGTCAGTTTGATTTCGGCAGCCCCAGTATCATAGATAACATATTTTTCCTCAGTGGGCTTTACAGTCTGTAGGGCATATGACACCCTGTATCTCTGGACCCTCAAACTGTTTATTGCAAATGTCTGTCACAGTTTAGAGATCCACTTCTGGTTACAACTTTGGCCTACTGTGCTTACTTTAGAGTAAGAGTGTTCTCATGATGTTTTAATACAATAAAGGATTATGACTGACATTCCAAGCATACTCATTGACCTCCAAATAAAGTGGTTAGGAGAAACTGGATAAACTCTTTCCAACCTGTCTGATCATCTGACTGCTCATATTTTCTGAGAGCATGTACCTTACCAACTTCCCATTTACTTTGGTGAGGACAATGTCATCATAAGTGTTAGAAATAATGTTCAGAGGCATGTAATAAACCGGAATGATCTTTTACCTGGATAATTTTAATATCCCGCTTTTTCATTGCATGAGGAGATGATGTTACTTCTACTGTTTGCAGATGATGAGGATACTGAGTGTGATAATAACACTGCTGCCTCTCTGGGTTTTGTCTCCCTCTTCAGGTATGGCTGGAGGAGGAGAAGGAGGAAGAGAGTGAGGACGGGCAGTTGACGGGTCCTGTCGTGTTTTGCATGCAGGCAGAGCACGCAGGGACCAGGACTTATTACTTCAGCACAGACAGCCATGAAGAGCACGAGGAGTGGATCAGAGCCATGAGTGAGGCTGCAGAGGTCAACATTCAACCAGCACAGAGGTTGTTCACACACATGCGCACAGCCATATGATACACACACATAATCAATCATGTTCTCTTCAGTCTATTCAATTAAAATGTTCATTCAAATATTGGTTGGGCTCATATGTGAAATTCATATCTTAAACTTGCTATACTTAAAATTTTATATTAAAAAAATTCCCACTCGCCCCACTTCAGGTGATATATATATCACAGCAAGAAGGTTCTGGGTTCGAGCCTGGGGCCTTTCTATGTGGAGTTTGCATGATCTTCTGATCTTCCATTGCCTGTGTGGGTTCTCTCCAGGTACACCAGCTTCCTCCCACAGGCCAAAGACATGCAGCTTAGGTTGACTGGTGACTCTAAATTGCCCGTAGGAGTGAGTGTGGTTGTTTCTCTACATGTCAGCTCTGTGATAGACTGGCACCCTGTACAGGGTGGACCCCACATCTTAAAAGCAACAATGGATCATATTGTTGCTTAAAACAATATTCAAAGGAGAACTGTTCAAAAGTTTCCTTCTCTAGTATAATGTTTTGGGGATTATTATATGCGTTGATTATTGACTCATTTACTGTACTTGGTCTGATTGTTTCTGCTTCTGTAATTAAAAAAAAAACTAAATATTCTTTTCATCTAACTTCATAGAACTAACTCGGACACGACAGCAGATCTCAATCACACTAAGGTGACTAAGGCCTCCGACCCACAACAGCAGCCACACATGCAAACACAAAATGAAGCTGATAGTGACCCTAAGATGAATGGGGTCAACAACCTTGAGACGCCCCATTCTGATCAGGAGAGAAAAAGGACTGACAGAAGACGAGGAGAGGGTGAAGATGAAAGGGGAGAACTTGCTTCTAACCAAACCACTGACTTAAATCACCATCCAAATGGTTGGGGCAACTACGGCCCTCCTAACTCCATGCCCAACAACAACAGTAGCAAACCTCCACCACCCAGAAGTCACAGTGGACATCGTAACGCTCAGAGACACCCAGAGGGGGGCGTAGGACCATTGCATGACCCCAGGGAGCAGCAGGAGAACATGGTGCTGAGGAGAGGCTTTGTGCCCAGGACAGCTCCAGAGAGAGTGGCCCAGAGGAAGAGCTCCATGGCCCAGCTGCAGCAGTGGGTCAACCAGCGGCGGGGCATGGCCTCCCAGGAGGACATCAATAGGTAGATTAGTGGAGAAAAGTGGAAACATCACATAACACCTTTATCTGGCTGCAGGTCTTCCTTTGTGTTGTTATTTGCTTCAGTGGTCATGTGGATACTGATGCTATATTGTAAGTCAATACAATAACCTCACACTGGCACAGTGATTATTTTACTAGGTGTGTGGGTATGTCCTCCGCCATGAACTTTCATTATTCATTACTGTTCTCTTTTTTCATAACATAATTAACATTCCATGATATTGTTATCTAAATACTGAGGTTATGCTATCAGATTAATTTGAGCATCCCAAAAATTAATGTCAGGCACAGACATCAGCAAAGAGTCATCTGAGGGAAAACCCTGAGTTTGACATTACCTTATAAATAAGAAATTTCTTATCTATACCTTCAAAATGTTTCCTTTACAGTATTTGATTGAAGCAATTTCCTTCCCATTTGATAAAAAATGAAATTTATTATATATTATAATAAAAAGGTAATTGCATCTCCAAGACAAAATTTCATTGTGTTACCCTAGTCCTTTTTTAAATAAGTGATAAACTCACTAAATAAATTTTTGAGTGCAGCAGGTTTAAACACTCTCCAACTACAGGTCAGTAATGTTATATCTTATTTTCATGACTTGACTTAACATTTGACAAGGAAATAATCTCAATTTTTTTCTATTCATTTCAGCCCATCTCGTTACTACCCAGTGAGCCGAGGGGCTGACTACTATGGCTACCCTGGTGGCCCCCAGTATGTGGAGGAGTACCCTCTTTATCCACCAGGGGTCCGACCTGACAGCATCTGCTCTGTCTCTGCTGTGGGGGGATATGACAGACGCTGGACTGTTGAGGAGAAGCGCCGCTCGCTGAGGGATGGGCCCCATCAGTTATACGGACCTCCAATACCCAGGGAATCATGGGGGCCACAGTTCTATGGTGGCATGGAAATATCTATGAGGCACCTCTCTATCCAGCCGCGCTCTAGGTCTGTGCCTAGATCACCATCCTTGTCATCGGGGGGGCCCTACTCACCGGTGCCACCCAACTTTGCTTCACCAGCTCGATCGCCATCTGCCCGCATTGACCGGTTTCCAGGGAGGATGAGGGATGACATAATCTATGCTGATCCATCAGTCTACAGCCTGAGGAGATCCCTCAGTTCACCAAAGGTGAAATGATGACTCTGCATGTATGCTTGTAGCCTTACAGGGTGAACATATGAAAAAGGTAACAACAATATCAAACTGACAACAGACCACAAGTCATGTAATTTTTTTGTGGCTCTAAAATCTATGACAGTTACGTATTAGATCAGACATCTTCATTAAAAGATTGACAAGCTTTTGTTCCATCATTTTCCTGTAAACAGAATGAATGTTTTGATTTAAGGTTCAAAATCAGAGCAGAACTTTAAAGTCACATAATGAACTTGAATGCCCACAACATTTCCATAAAACAAAGGCTTGTAAATAACCTTTGGTTCTACAAAAGATTTTTAATGAGATTAATAATTTGTTCTCATATGCTGCAACCACATCCTCCTTACTCCACTTTAACAACTGTGTTCTTTCCTCCATTCTTCTTTTCTCCTTATTACCTTCTTTCAGTATGACTACCCTGGTGACAGGAGGTCCTTAAGCCAAGGCTTATACCACCACAACTACCCTCTATCCCCTTCCATCCACAGTAAAATGGTATGTGCTACTGATGTGCCATAACACATATACAGCTACTGGAAGCACACACAGTCACACACGTCCTGTGGTGGGAGACAGTCTACAGTGGTTATGGCACTTAATGCATTGTTATGTGTAGCTTTGCTTTGCAGCTGCAGCCAGCTGTGGGGTTTCTGCTGCACATCTGTCCCATCTGCCTGTCTGTTTGTCCTAACTCTGTACACATCACTCTCTCTCTGGACCTTTCCTCCTGGCCTTTCTGTCTTCTGCACTTCTCTGTTGCTCTGCCCCCCAACACACCACTGGAACCACTCTTGTGTGCATATGTATATGTGTGTGGGTTTACACAAAAGAGAAATATGACTTAATGGCCAAGTCCTCAATGCACTCCACACAAGTTTCACCCATGATCAATGAAATATAAGGCTACCAATTAGCTCCATAAAGTTCAATATAATAAAAGACCGAAAGCCACTTGAAGAAAGAGGAAATGTTGCATGTTAAATTTGACAGTAAAACCATCCAAACAAACTAACAAACAAAAAATATGCTCTGGCTTTATTTCAAACAAATTGAACACGTGGCCTAATGTCATTAAAGATAGCCTGTGGTGTTTCTGAGCACAAGTAGGGCAGTGTTGAGAGTAGATTTCATTAGCATGAGGATGACATACCTGTACCCACACAAGCATGAAGATAACATGATATCACTTACTGATAGCTGATGGCAGTGATGTGACAAGATACACTGCAATGCTTCAGCAAAAAAGCAGAGAGGAAGAAATCTGCCAACTGCAAACATGGCTATAAACAATGCTGGCATCAAACACTTAAAAATGCCTTTGCCAGTGTTCTATTAGGAATGAAAAGTGTCAGGCCTCAAAGGATCCACACAATGTGTAAACAACTGTGCCTTCATCAGTTGGAGGGGAGGGGACTGGAAAGCCACTCACCATTATTTCAAATTTGAACTCCAACTACCACTTACAGCATTAAGGCCAGTGGTGTGTAGGGACTTCCTACAGAGAGCACACCATCTTGTCAGTTAAGGGGAGGATAGAGAGAGGGGGTATAACAGGCACTCTGGGCAAAAAGGCTAAATTAACAGGGAATCACCATCCTAAAACAGGCTTTCCAGACATCTAAACAATGTTCAGGTCACAAGGAGTCCGCTTTTACCAATGAACCACTGAGATCAGTCTTGGTCCACACTAAAGACAAGGACCCTGAGAGGAAAACTGGAGTGATGCTTAGGTCATGAAATAACAACTAAGCATTTTCCATGACAACTCAGCAAGCTCAATTTACTGAGGAAGAATCCCCAGAACAAGCTAGCAAAAGAGACCGCAGATGAAATTTTACTTGCAGGGAAAGGAGCAGCTTTTAGTCAAAAACTGAACAGATCTTATTATGCCCAGGAGCCATAGACCACCAGTGTGACTGGCGGGATGGTCGTGGTGCTTTGCTTTGCTGCTGTCTTAGCTCAAAGGCCTCTGTCTGTCTGTCTACTATGTGTCCGTTTGATTTCCATGTATGTTGCTGTTGCTGCTGCTGCTTGACTCAGGAGGATATATTAGACCTTCAACTCCAGCGCAACCTGGATTTCCTAGACCAACAGGTAGGAGGACACACATGAACAGAAAGCTGTTTGCTATTACATATTTCACATTTCTCAGTCAGAGTTGACATGGTCAGTCGCTGAGGTCCCTTCCCTCCTTTCCTATGTTTCTTCTTCTTTCCTTCCAAAGGGTGCTTATCTGTAAATTAGTTTTGATAAATTATTATTAGCTTCTCCTAACACAGTTCCAGTATTGTTCCAATCATCCTGTTACACAAGCTGGTTATCAGGTCTCTGTAATGTGAGCTGAATCTTCAGGTGCTCGAGGGAAGCCACCTTATTGGCATGGTCACCCGAATGGTGGAGCGCTCATCCACTTCAGCAAAGCTCTGTGTACAAGTAAGAGAGGAGAGAGTGCCACAGGGAGGCAGGCTTCAGCTGGCAGCACTTCATCAGGGTTAAGCTCTAACTAATTTCCAGTGGGGCTCTCTTCTAAACCTTTTTGTCTTTGGGTAATTAGAGAGCCAATGTTGGCTGGTCCAGTCTGCTCCAATTTAGTCCTTATTTAGGGCTGGACAAAGGCCTATATAGATCACTGAAAGACCAGATATTCCATACTTACCCAAGCCTGCCTCTCTTCTCTTCTGTCATTGTCTCGTCTGCATGTGGTCCACACTATCACTCACAGTTCAGCAGATCTGCAGATAATCACTAAGAGCTCAGCGTAATCATTTCCTCTTTGGCACAGGTTTCTTTGTTTAGATGTCTTTCTCTTAACGACTTTTTCAATAAATGAAGCTTGACATTCCTCAGGATAAAGAACATAATACAAACACTGCATTTTTGTTCTCCTCTCATTGCTGCAGTTAGTGTCTATACTGTGATGATCATTTAGATCATTTGTTCCACTTTGCTTCCCCAGGTGCCTCCTTTCCATGATGTCTACAGCAGAGACTTACATCCTACACTGAAACTCAATGAGATTGAAACCAGTGTAAGGGAATTAATGCTGCATACACATTATAAACCTACTTTACAAACACACTCTTACAACTGGATGATTTACACTTCTTTTTAAATACTCCATATAGCCAAAATTATGTGATCACCACTGTATATATATTTTGATCTTTGATGCAGAAAGCCAGCTCCTCAAAAGAAAAGTTTTCCCAGTTTAATGTGGAAGAACTTGAGACACTGATATCACCAAATCAGTGGTGAAACCAGAGGAGTGGAGATGATTAATGGCATGTGCCTTGCTTATATGGGTGTTATATTTTTGGCCTAATACATAAGCTAGTACTGATGCAGATCCTATACATCTTTGTGCTCTTTCTCTTTGTTTTATGTTTTCTCTGCGGTTTCCTCAAAATGCATGTGGTAACTACCCATTGTTCTGTCTGACAGAAACTCTTGGGTCGACTGTGTGAGCAGAACCGAATTTTAAAAGACCACGAGGCTGTTGTCCACAGACTGAGAATGGACAAGGTACATAACTGTCCTCACAATATGTTTAAGAAGTATTTTGTATTGTAGTTTTTGCCTGTTATTCTGTTCCAATGGAAAAAACAACAACAAACTGTGACGTTATCTGAGTTTCTTACACTTCTTACCACAACAACTGTGAGGATCTGTTATACTGAAGGAAACCCATAAACTTACATAACTTACCATATGTGAGGATATATATCTACGCATTGACCAGGAAAACAGAAGCATTTGACAATCAAATACACCAGCTCTGCAATAACTGCAACATGTTTGCTGTTCCCAGGACAGCCTAGAGGAAGCGCTGGTGGCAACTCATCAGGAGATGGAGCTGTACCATAACCAGCATTTGGCTATGGAAAAACTGCAGTTTAAAAAGGAAACCCTGCAGAACCAACTGATCAACATCAGAGGGGAGCTTTCCCAGGCCTCCAGTGTAAGAAAGTGCATCACATATTCAGGATAGTCACTGTGTGATCCAAAATAAATTTGAAAAAATTTCAAAAAATCACCTAGCTGCAATTTACAAAGATGACTGTCTATCTTTATATTTTGGAATTATATAGTATGTTTATTTTTTTAAGTCTAGCCATTATTCCTACTACTTACAGTCCAAACCTATAAGTTATTTGGACAGTAGCTTTTATTTTCAAGCTCAGTTTTTCTGCACATTTAACTTGAAATAAAATAATCAGTACTTTCCAGCCTTGAGTACATCAGTTTTGAAAGGGTTATTTATGGGAGACATAGCAATTTTAACACACAGTGTCCAGGGATTTGGGTTTAAACAGATCTATATTATGACAAAATTATCACATTTAATATTCTGTGGAAAAATATTATGTAGCCTGAAGTCTTGGACCCACAGACATCAGCAAACACTTGGTATCTTCTCTGGTGATGCTGCGGGCCTTTGCTGCAGACCCCTTTGCTTTTTGCTTGTTGTGGGGTCTCTCTGGCTTTAGTCTGGTCTTCAGCAAGTGGAATGCAGCTCAATAAATACCAGTGTGCCTGTTGCATTTGCAGCAATATTTACATAAATATAAAAACAAGAGCAGGATTGTAACAAAAAGCCTAACGTTCATTTAAAAGTTTACTTCCATCTATTTAAAATCAGAAAGGCATGATTTATGTAAGCCATTTATGTAAGCCACTGATGTTAGAAACATTCTCTGAGTATAGTGGCTTTTATTTGTACCTCACTCAGGCTTTGACCACCACTCATATGGAGTTTGAAGCATTAGAGGATGAGGCCCATGCCATTCATGGAGATCTATGGGAGCAGCTAAATTCTGGCGGGCAGGTAAAAGATCCTACTGTTGTCATCCCTTTTTAGTTTTAAAGCCTCAGCTGTAAGGAAAATGGAAAGCATGTTTGACAGCAAGAATCAAAAATCAGCCATTCACTTACATAAAAACAATTAAGATTACAGTATGTTCACTTTTAAAATTTCATGATAAAAATAAAGAAATAAATAATCACCCAGACTGACATTTAATAAGCCTTATCAGCAACCAGTGAGAGTTTATTTATATAACCACTGTGGTACCTTGTATATGAAAAAGATCACTCTTTTAAATCTAAGAATTGCCATATTTTTCCTCCTCTCCACAGATTGTAAAGGTTATGTAAAAGTTATGATGTACTGTATAACCATTAGGCATGAAAATATGACTTAAAAGCAAGGTCAACAGTACTCTTTGACTGTGCTGGACCTGTAGTACCGATGGTCCACCATTACTAATGTCTTATGACTTCTGATTTGCCCTTTCACCACACTGGAGATTGTTTCTTCAGTAAAAAAGTAGTTCAACTTCCCTCTCTCACTTTATTTTGTCTGCCACGGCTTTTTGCAGAGTGAACTAGTTCGTAGACACATCCAGAAAGAGTTTTGGAGAGTCCAGGATGTATTAGAGGGACTGCACAAGAATAATTCATCCAGAGGTACTGACACAGCCAAGCACAGAGGTAAGACACTGGAGCTGAGAAATTATTATTTCAATTTGGAATATTGGAAATACTAGTCTTTAACATGTATGTCCTAATGACTCTATCCCTGCCACCCCCACCACCCTTTCTTTCTCTTGCACAGTGGCCAGCGGTGCATCAGGTTCTTTTAGCACTAATAGTCCAGCCAGTCCCCTGAGCTCAATAAGCCTCACCAGCCCACTCAGCCCCTTCTCCCCAGTGGCCGGCTCTCAGGCCTCCCCCACCAAACTGTTGGGCTCAGAGGTAAGCACCGGACAAGGCCAGCTGGGGACTAACTCCAATACAAAACCTGGCACAAGCCCATGCTCAGACTGTAGAACCAACCCTGAAGTGCAAAGGAGACCAAGCTCTAAACCTTGTCCCAAGTCATGCATAGCGCCTCATTTTAAAACTGACCCTAAATGTAGGTTTAGACCCAAAAGTTAGAGGGAGCCTGACTCAAGCCTGCATGCAGCACACAAACACACTTTGGTTCTCAAACCCATGAGCATGCTTTTCCTCAGCCTACCCTAGTATTCCAGAACCCTGGGGAGTCCTTGGGCAGATTAGACCCCATGATAGGGGAAAACATCAATTGCAGAACGATTTCAGACTTTAACAAACCTATATGTTTAGCCAAAGCCAGAGCAGAAGGCCAGATCAGTTTTCTTCAAGTACTATGCCAGAATTCCAAATATACCAACTCAGACACACTCCTAACACACTCTGACCCTCAGAACATTAGTTGGTTAACCTCAAATGGTTGTATCCAAAAAGTCAGGATAGGCCTTAGAAAAAGATGTCTTTCCAGTTTCCCACTCTTCCCACTTCTCAGCAAGATACATAATTTCAAAAACCTGTCCTCCAACAGGTGCTTTTCTATGCCTGAATCCCAGATCCTGCTTCTCCAGGACTCCTGTCTGATTAATGTTTTATCATTACGCTACAGCCCAGATGTTTATACACCTGTAGTCCCTTGTTTTAGAAGTTGTAGCCCTGAAACCCAGCACCATCGTCAGCTGGCTTCTCTCAGGTGCTAGGCCACATACTTACTGTACCTCAACTATCAAGGAGAACTTGGCTTTGATCAAGTGATCTGTGCCATACCACAGTCTGACATAAATGGTGATCATTCAGGTAAAGTAACCACTTTACCTTTGTGCAGACCAATCAATAAACAAACAAATACTGTAAATAAATATCCATCACATAATAGTTTACCTTAATTCTAAGATTCAGATTAGTCCCAGTTTCATCTGTTCTGATTTGTAAAAATGTAAATACATGGACAACATTTATTCCCAAACAAGCATTTTATGTTGCCATTGCTAAAGGTCATGACATAATCCAGTTAATCACTTCACAGATACATCCTTATCTCACCTTTCAGTTGTCAGTGCTCATTCTTTGACTGCTCTACAAAGACCCAATGGAAGCAGGGAATCTGTTTTTGTCATTGGTGCTCTTTGACACTGATTTGCTTTGGTCTGATTCACATTGCTGCATCCGGTACTTTTTACCATGCTAACTCTGAGAGACGAAGCAGTCCAAGTAACTTTAAAACAGTGCTGATTTATTCAATGAACACAGGTAAAAATTAACATTACACGTTCAGGTATCTTGCACCTCCAACATGCACGCACGTGGCAGCTGAAAGATGAAAGACCCCGAACCACAACAGGCCTATACATTATATCACTTCGGGCTAACCCCATACTACAGAGAGAGATGCCAAACTGTGACGTCTCCCAGGGACAGCTTTGCAGCTGGCCAGAGCAATAGCCAAAACATGAGGAAAAATCAATGTGTGAATGTCTGTTGATTATGTGGTGTGTAGCTAAAAACATTCTAACACGACCTCTAGTGACATATCCTAACATTAAACATAAGAAAATATTATGGCTATGGCTACAGTTATACACGTCATAATAATAATATTAAACATCCTGTCTTCTAACAGTCATCAACTTTCTATCTAGTTATCCTTGACCATAAGCAACCTGCTGCAACTCATAAGAATGACTAAGCATTTAACAGTCTGAGCTAGACACCCTGTCTACTCTAAACATTTCTAATACATCAAGTATCTAACCAATATCTATCTGACTAAAAATACCTAACAACATAAAGATTTTGGGGATTTAATGTGATGAATCTTGTAGGCCAGCACTTGTGACCAGGGTTCCCGTAAGTTAAGATTTCACTTGTGCTATAGAAGAGGCATGTTCTCTCAATGACATTAATATTTGGGATAAACCCTTGTTATGAAAAACAAAGATCAGTGGGTGATTTGTTCACAATTTGACTGTTCAGAGTTTCATGTCAAGCAAATAAACCATATTCAGATATATGTGTTGAACATACAAATCAGTTATTCAATTTTGGTTTGCTTAAGGATGTACCTGATACAAGTTGAATTACTTTGTGTTGAACTAAACACCGTCACTGCTGTCTCAAATAGCAATGACAAGCTTTACCCTTTCAATTCCACTTGAATCAAAAAATGATCTAATTTGTTTCCCCGCAATGCAGTGCTGTTACATACAATGTAATTTATCCACATTAGCCTAACAAGCAAATATTCTTCTTCACAAGTTTTGCTTGTCATGGATTATGGATGTAACTCACAGAAGCTGTCAGGCTAGGTATGTTTTTGGCCACCTGGGAATTTTCATTTCTAACTCTTTAGCATGGGATCAAGACCCCATTCCATAGAATCATTCCCATGAAACCTTTCTGCTCTGCACTTTGCTTGGCTTAATCCTGATGTGCAGCACTCTCTCTTCACCTTATTCTTTCTCCTTTCTTCCGTCCTTCCTCTTATCCTTTTAGGAAAGTGTTCCCCCAAGGCCTCCCCTCCCTAAGTCTTATTACCCTTTGGAGCCCTCCCCTACCTTCCCTCCCTCCATCCCTCCCCTGCCTTTTGACAGCACCACCTGGTTACGCAGCTTGGGCATCGATGATGGTTACCTTGATGGTGAAGATTCTCACATCAGAAAGGTATTTGGGCATCAGTGCCCTTGTCCAGCTGTCCCTTCATCCAGTCCTAACTGTTGTCCAGTGTCATCTTTTAACTTCAATCTTAACCATTTAAGCCACCAGACACCCTCCAAAGTCCATGTTTTTCTTTTGAAAACCTGCATTTGTTCAAGAACTTCACTCATTGCCTTTGATTATCTCTCTCTGTTCTCCATACAGCTTGTATTTGATCTACAGTGACTGCTCCACCTTTGCTCTTGTTAGTGCCGTTGCCACTAAAATTCATGTCAACTGCATGCTGTAATAGAATGTGTTTTTTATTTTTACAAAACACAATACATTTCAATTCATAATGCACTGTGGGTGCGTTGGTATGAAGGCCACCACTTGTGAAAGATGAGCAACACTTGCAGTAGCACATGGTATAGTTGTGGGTTTCTCTACAACCAAAGATCTTCTGTCAAACTCTCTATGAGCCTATTTATGTAGTATCTTTGTAGTGATGTAGGCGTGTTACACATGGTCACACCAGGTAGGGTACAGTGAAAGTCATTAATGAAATAGGTGATGCTGGAAGCATTTTGGGGAACACCTTCATCCTCAGTCTCTCACTAGAACATGAGTGATCACAGTTAATTCAAGGGGTCAGTGAAGGTTCTCAGTCAGCAAGGTGAAGTTAACTGGAAGGTGAGTCATGGTAACTGGACTTTTTTCTTGTTAGTTTGAAACATTTCACTGCTCATCCAAGTAGCTTCTTCACTATGAGAAAGGCTGGTTAGAGATAGAAATATGGTATTCCTTACAAACCTTTTTCAAACTAAAGAAGCTACTTGGATGAGCTAACAAGAAGCTAACAAGAAAGAAGTCCCGTTGCCATGACTCAACTTCCAGTTAATTCAAGGGGATATATTTGTTATATTTGTGCCATCATCCCGTTTTACAACTGTCTACAAAACCTGATGTATTTTTCTTCTGGAGCAGTTTATACTCCAAGAGAAATAAGCATCCATTGTGGATTCTCAGGGATTGTTCCCTCCAAGGTCACTGTCAGGATGGTTTGCAACTGGTCAATAGTACAGTCAGAGCTTACCAAAATTAAAGAGCCTATGGCATGCTTTTCTGTTTTTTTCTGACTTATCTACAGTGTTACAATGATGAATTATTATCTTAAACATCACTGAAAGCTCATAAAACAAGGTGTACCTATGTTGCACTTTATGCAGAAGCAACTCGGTTTATACAAGTCTCGTGAAGAAGTCTTGACTTTTTTTCCAACTATGTAAAGTCTTACACAATAGTTCACAGATTTTCTTGAATGGTCATATTCTCCTGGCTGTGCACAGTCATGTGAGCTTACCTGTGGCCAGAGGATTCTAACAATCCATGATGTTATTGTCAGTGCAAGGCTACCTGTTGGGACTGTATGTATGTGGTCGCCTGTAATGCGAGGGATTTGTGGGGAAGATGCAGCGATGCATTGGTTGGATTTACTGACCTTGAAGTTTGCAGTACTCGATGAGACATAACGGTAAGTAGAAAAACAAAACAAAACAAAAAAAATTGCATGGCCGCTAATGTGTTGTTTTTGTAGAGAATTTTTGTAAGGCTGGAGAAGTTGCTATGTCTGCATTATGCCAGTTAAAATATAAGGTTTCTCAATTACCCGCTTTGTTCAGAGTGTTACAAATCTCTTTTCATTTGTACATATACTGTTGTTTATCTATCTGTGGAGAAGAAATTCAAATGAATTAATGCTGTTGCGGTTCCTCATGCTCTCCACATTCATATTGCAGATCCCTTTGGTTGGGCTAGCCCCATACTACACAGAAACGTCAACCGAGACGTCTCTGTTGCCAGCTTTGCAGCTGGCCATAACAGTAGTCAAAACATGAAGCAAATCAACGTGTGTGTGTGTCTGTTGATTAAGTGGTGTGTAGCTAAAAACATTCTCACAGACCTCTAGTAACATGTCGTGACTTAAACATAAGAACATATTATGGCTCAGGCTACAGTTATACACGTCATAATAATAATATTAAACACCCTGTCTGCTGACAGTCATCAACTCTTCTCTCTAGTTATCCTTGACGAGATGTACCCTGTAGAAACTCATAAGCATGCCTAAGCATTTAACAGTCTAACCAGACATCCTATCTCCACTAAACATTTCTAATACATAAAGTATCTATCCAATTTCTATCTGACTAAAAAATACCTAACAATATTCTGGCTCAAACACGTCAGGTCAGATTTGAGTTACTGTTGAAAATGTAGCTTATTTGTCAGTGCTTTTTGCTTACGCATTGTTATAGCTTTGTGACGGGCAACAGGAGTTGTGCATGTTCACAGAGTATGCTCTCATTTCCCAGAGGAGGCTCTTGAGTTTTATCTTTTTGAAATAATTACAGATTATTTGGAGTTATGATGGGTAGAAAGCTAATCTAGAGGTACCCAAGATTAAACATTAAAGGGCTGGAAATTAGCAAAATGAGCATGCCATGGGCTCTTGAACTGTTTTGCAGAAGCTCAGTGAGTGAGTTCACTGATCACTGAGTTTCCACTGAAATAAAATGATTCTGGTTGGATAGTTCACTGTCATATATCCTGGTGTGATCAGGCCATTACTAGGTCTGCAAGTAATGTGTTGCTTCTTCTAGTAGAGGTATACCAGCCATTTTAACATGATGCCTCGATAGCTATGCACAATAATTCATTATCTACTGCATTATGTTTAATCAGCAGCTTTGAAAGAGTATTTGAATTTTTTACCACCTTCAAGTTTAATAGTGATTACATGAGAAATAATATCAATGCTGTATATTGCAGACCAAGTTTGGAGAACAAAACAATATCAGTGATGCGCAAGACCAGATCCAGGAGAGACAATCCACCATGAATAAAGGTAACAACCTAAGCTCAAGTTTCCATGTTATAATGTCTCCTTTCTAGGCTGATAATCATAATCCAGTAGTTAATTCAGGGGTTGGTACACCTCATGGAGCACCGGATTACACTCATGACATTTCTGCTATTGACATTTGTTATTACAGATGAAAGAATCACAATAATCCAATTCATAATTCTTCATAAGTCTTTTGAGGTGTTATTATGTCATTAAATCTATTTTCCTGCAGGTACCATACCAGCATTAGAGCAAATATTTTTTATGCAGTTGTCCTTGGGCACAAGTTTGTGTCTTTGTAGAGTCTGACACCAACAGAGAATACTCACAGGGCAAATTTCATGCACATTTCACACTGAAAATGCATATATGTTAAAACTTTCCCAGACCTCCTCTTATTGCACATGTAGGTGAATATCTGTGGCTGTTCTTGGTAGAACCATGCATACACAGACCTCTCTAAAATCAGAAACACCTTGCAGTTAAATAGTTTGGCCTACTTCTGTTTGCTACACTTTTTCATCTACTTAAAGGCTCTATTCTATTATAAAGCCACGTCCGGTTCTTTCAAACCAGGAACTCAGTGAGACGAAGCAGACCACTTGAGTATATAAAAAAATATAACCGTGCTGGTTTATTCAAAGGGTCACAGGCAAGAATTAACATTACACGTCCAGGCATCTTCCACCCCCAAAACTGCGCGCAGGCAGCCCGGAAGAAGAAAAGCCCTGACCCCTAATAGCCTATACATTTTATCTGGTTGGTTGGGCTAGCCCATTCTACGCAGGCAACGTCAAACCGTGGCGTCACCTGATAAGCCAGCTTTGCAGCTGACCAGAGCAGTAGTCAAAACATCAAGAAAATAATGTGTGTGAATGTTGATTATGTGGTGTGTATCTAAAAACATACAGGACATTCAGGGACATGTCCGAACAGTAAGCCTCGGAAGATATTATGATTAAGATTACGGCTAAACATATCATACAGTAGCCACTTTCTATCTAGTTATCCTTGAACATAAACAACCTGGAGTAACTCCTGGAAGTGAGTAAGCATTTATCAGCCTGAGCTAGACATCCTGTCTACACTAAAGACATTTCTAATACAACAAGTACCTAACCAATATCTATCTGACTAAAAAATACCTAACAGTTTCTAGGTCGAAGACGTGTCACCTCTCATCTGTTAGAAATTAATAAATCAGTCAGATAATTATTAGACATTAATGTGTTAGACTTTAATGTGTTAGTAATGCAGTTTAGTAAGATTCAAAGTAAAGGCTCTATTCTATTATAAAGCCACGTCCGGTTCTTTCAAACCAGGAACTCAGTGAGACGAAGCGGACCACTTGAGTATATAAAAAAATATAACCGTGCTGGTTTATTCAAAGGGTCACAGGCAAGAATTAACATTACACGTCCAGGCATCTTCCACCCCCAAAGCTGCTCGCAGGCAGCCCGGAAGAAGAAAGACCCTGAACCCAAGATCTCTATACAATTTAATCACTTCGTTGGGCTAGCCCCATCCTACACAGGCCACGTCAAACCGTGACGTCACCTGATATGCCAGCTATGCAGCTGACCAGAGCAGTAGTCAAAACATGGAGAAAATTCAAGTGTGTGGCTGTTGATTAGTGGTGTGCATCTAAAAACATACAGGACATTCAGGGACATGTCCGAACAGTAAGCCTCGGAAGATATTATGATTAAGATTACGGCTGAACATATCATGCTACTAGCAATATTCATCCTGCCTGCAGACTCTTCAATCTAGTTGACCTTGGGGCCCACATGCAGCCTGCAGCAAGCTCATGACAATGAACTAAGCATTTAACAGCCTGAGCTAGACATCCTGTCTACACTAACATTTTCTAATACAACAGATCTCTAACCAATATCTATCTAACTAAGAAATTACCTAACATTCTGTAGATTGATATGTGCATCAAAATCATCAAATTGCTTTTTAATGAGACTGAGAAAGATTACCAACATTCTGCACTGCAGAATTTTCACAGGTCCTCCTACCTAAATGTTGGACAAAACCAGTCCTTGCATGTTCTTACATAAACTATAATATGATCCATATGGCCCTTCCAGCAGCACACTTGACTTGACCTTTGTTGTCACTGACACAATCATAAACACACATTTACAATTATGGAACCATCATTGTTTCACAAAAAAAAGGGTGGTTATGTTTACTCCATTGACTATATATGTCTGTGCAGATTCTCAGTCATCCAGGTTATAGTAAGCTGAAAAAACTTAGAAAAAATCAACTGGACTAGATTTCTAGGTCGAAGATGTTTCACTTCTCATCCAAGAGGCTTCATCATTTCTGACTGACTGGTGTTGAGCCTGAGATATTTACCCCCCTCGGTGGTGTTTCAGTCCTTTGAAGGCCAACAATGCCCCTTAACGACTGAGTCGTTATAGCCCAGTATCGGTGAGAGTCGTTACCTGTCTTTGAATCCTCCCCTGTCGACCGACGCCTAGGCCACAGACTCTCAGAGGTAACGACTCAGTTGTTAAGGGACGTTGTTGGCCTTCAAAGGACTGAAACACCACCGAGGGGGATAAATATCTCCGGCTCAACACAAGTCAGAACTGATGAAGCCTCTTGGATGAGAGGTGAAACGTCTTTGACCTAGAAATCTAGTCCAGTTGATTTTTCCAAGTTTTTTTAGCCATTGATTATATAATAGACCCCCCAGTGACTGGTTGCAGTACAGTATATGTCATAAATCCCACCCCCTCCATGTTAGTGGATGGGACATAAGCAAAACTAAAAACTTTAAAGTACAAATCAAATAGATTTTTCCCAGAGGTGATTTCTATGGTTTTTGGTAGATATGATATGATGATAGATATGATGTTCATGTGTGTATTAGTAGATATTTTTCTGGTGAGTTTTTTAATGTTATTTGATCATATAAAAAATGGTGTATTTCAGATAATATGAGAGCTTTGATTGGTGGTCTGATATATCACACATCTACTTGTCGCTACTGTACAGAATCTGGCAGCAAAATGCCACATTGGCAGCTTCCATATTCATGATATTTTGGCTTCACTTTCTTATAGTGGGGGGAAGTGATGATGCCTTGTCCATTATTTATATACAGTCTATGGTTTAAGAGCACCGACTACCTGATTGGGTTTTTAAAAAGGCTATGGTTCAAATAACCCCTGTTCTCCTGGTTACAATAATTAACATGAATATGGAACGATCATGGATAAACAAAACAAAACACTGTAATCGGATAACAGTCTTTTTGAGAAAGTCACGTGTTTTCTGACTCACAAATCCACCCCAGCCTCCTACTCCTCCTAATGTTGACTTTGTCATATACTATGTCACCACATTTTCTTCTCTCATAATTACTGTGGTCACTAGAGGTCACCTAAAGGTACATAAGCTGGTGGCACAAACATAAGGAGTGAATTGGCCACAACAACTTGTAGAGCGTCAGGCCTTTTCTGTATAGTTGAGTAAATACCTACTTATCACACATCAGCAGAAATGAGATAGATCACAAATTTAGTGACAGTTGTTGTTTACTGTAACACATGGAAACATATTCAATTCAGTTTTATTTGTATAGCACCAAATCACAACAAAAGTCATCTCAGGACACTTTACAAAGTAAGGTCTAAACCTTACT
>NW_018128076.1:85086-87888 GCF_001952655.1 Monopterus albus
TCGGATAACCCCCGGCTCTTGGTGGGTGCCCTTCTGCCTCGACTGTTTGGGGAGAGTGGATAGAAGAGAAAAAAAAAGAAAAGATCAGCAACAAGGCAGCATAAACAAAAATCAAACACTGGGCAGGTTGATGTGGCCAGTGACTGCTCATCAAAAATATATAGCTCTAGGGCAGAAGTTAGAGGGAGAGAGGGGACACAAAGTTAATGACCTGTAATGGTGGCATACAGATGCATGGAGAGGAGAGGAACGGAACTCAGAGCATCATGGGGATCCCCAACAGTCTAGGCCTATAGCAGCATAACTAAGGGAAGGCTCAGGGTCACCTGAGCTAGCCCTAACTATAAGGTTTATGAAAAGTGAAAGTCTTATCTTAAAGGTAAAGAGGGTGTCTTCCTCCCGAACTGAGGCTGGGAGCTGGTTCCACAGGAAAGGAGCTTAATATCCATATAATCAGTTATAAAATCATCTTTATTTGTGCAAACTAATGAAACAAACTGATCTGTTACCTGCATTTACCTATAAATCAAGTCCAGACCAAGACCAGTCTTGACCTGTTAATGTAAGACCTAATTAACTAATTAAATGCTGGTTCAGAGCTGCTTCTGGACAATAAAAGCAAAAATACAGAAAGCAGGATTCTGTCAGAGCATGCAATAACAAGATGTGATCAATGATAAAAACAAAACATACTGTTTAGCATAAGTCACACTCACACCTCTCCAAAATTCTACTTACTTCACATGCTGCTGTATTAGCTTTGACTATTTAACTCTGTCTTCTTTCCCATGGTTCTTAACTTTTTTCCTGTGTCCCTTGCCAGTTGGCATTGTTCCTCCTAGAACCAAGTCCCCCACCGACGAATCACACAGCAACTATGCAGGTTCCCGGCATAATGGCAGAGTGTCCAATGGAATTTCAAGGGTATGTCAGTCTAAGCTAGATGTAAATAATATCCAAGTGTCTGTCTGTACAGTGTACACAGAGGTGTGGCCTCAAGCCTTCAAGGTAAAGATTGCGTGGATATCAGTCTGCAGTATCCAAGCATTGTTAATAGGAGCAGGTACCAGAGTTCTGTCCATATAATCACATGGTGTTAGCATTACTCATACCAATTGCCAATACAATAACTGTCAGATACACAGTATGTTCACCCGTTACATTTAAGATACACACAACATTATGATTACCTCCCAAATTTCAACTTTAATAAAAAGCATGACTGAAAAAACACATATTCAAGTAGCAGAATGATGACATTCAGATATCTGATTCACATGAAAACATCTGCAGCAAGTCAGTGAATGGCATGGAGCTTGTGCCAAAATGTCTGCAGCTTTTAGATATGAGTAGATGTTAAATGACTTTTTCCAGCCAAGTCTTTTTCCCATAATTTAAGTATTAGAAGAACCCAATGGTTCAAATCTGTATTTAAGCACTACCACAGTTATGTGCTTAAACTATGCCTAGATAACCATTACTTTTTCTTGTGATCATAAATTTAATGCACTATTATATGGGGATGATCATGGATAAAGTGATGCATATTAAACAGTTATTTGAAAATAGCAGAAAATTCAAGAGAATTTCACATCACTTATATGGTCTCAAAAATACAATTGAGGACAGCGTAGTGCTAAACATAATTGTTATGTACAGTAGGATGTGTAATGGGAAATTTATATCACCCTTTATAGTGTGACTATTACTATGTAGTTATTTTATGCAGTTATTTGTGTGCTTGTAAAACTAGACAGTTTACTGTGTCAGCATGTTGTAGAGATAAACATGCCTTTGTGTGAATGCTGAACCATATAACTTGTATCCAGTGGCGGGCCGTGCATTTCGTACCTGGGTCTTCAGTGGGGACTTACCCGACTTAATTCACCTCTTAATACCACTATAGGCTCTATTCTATTCTAAAGCCTCGTCCGGTTCTTTCAAACCAGGAACTCAGAGGGACGACTCAGACCACTTGATTATATAAAAATATAACCGTGCTGGTTTATTCAAAGAGGCACAGGCAAGAATTAACACTTCAAGTCCAGAGATCTTCCAACCCCAGGCTGCCCAAGCAGCCCGGAAGCAAAAAAGACCCCGAACCAAGAATTCCTATACAATATTAATCATTTCTGGGCTAGCCCATTCTACGCAGGGCGTCAAACCGTGACGTCACCTGATATGCCAGCTTGGCAGCTGAGCAGAGCAGTAGACCAAACATGAAGAAAATAATGTGTGTGGCTGTTGTTTTCGTGGTGTGTATCTAAAACAATTTGACATAACATTACACATTAAGACAAATATTATGGTTACTTTTACCGTCATAATAACATTCGTCCCTGACTGCCGCCTTTCTCTGATTTTAACTAACCTTGCATTTAACAGCCTGAGGAAGACATCCTGGCTGCACTAACAGTCCTAGACAACAAATCTCTGAATATCTATCTAACTAAAAAATAACCTAACAGTTCGTTGTTTTCATAATGTTGTGAGTGACATAAAGGTAATCAGTTCACTGTTAATTGACTGAGAGGGAAAATAAATGCCGGTTATATGTGTGGTTCAAATTATCTCTGTGATCTGTGATATATTCCCCCGCCGCTCCTCCTAGAAAAAGATACCTAGTCGGGTATTTGTACACGTAGGTCACAGTGTGCTAGGCCCGGGTTACATTTAGAAATCTCCAATGTGCGGGGTTTATGTGTAAAAAAGGTCCCGCTCACCTCATCTTGTGGCCGGCCAGTTAATGTGTAGAAGTGCTCACCGCTCTGACTAAACCCAGGAGGGCACTCTCTGATCAGG
>NW_018128076.1:98407-100499 GCF_001952655.1 Monopterus albus
CGCAATATAATTAGCGTGGGATTACAGAGAGAGAGAGGTATTTCGCGTATTGAGGGTGAATACCATTTTTACTAAAGCAAGAAACCCAGTTAAAACAACTCCAAACCTCTACACTACAACCGCAACTGTACATCATCTGGAGCAGTTCAGACTCAATATTTATCTAATAACATGATAAAAACATACAAAATTTTAATTAAATACATCATACTCACCAGAGATGCTATTTATTTATAGACAAAATCCATCCTCATGGAGGTGATCTCTGTATTCTAGTTTTGCTCTGACCAACCAATCAGAGGACGGAAAAATGCTGACGTCATTGTGGGCCAGCTAGCTGGCCCTGTGAGGCGAATTTGAAATCTGATTGGTTAAAGAAACAGTCCCATTGCTAATATAGTTTAAGTTACATGGGCCAGCACTTCTGATTCTGAAGGCCCTGGGCAGATTAGATTGACATGGCAACACATAGAGGCTGAAATCTGATTGGACAAAAAAATCTAACATCCACATACACGTACTGGAAGCGGTGCAGCCAAGAGAAACGCTACGAAATGAAGAGAATAGACTGTTGGGAATAAATTAATACAATTTCATGAAACAAATATTATAATTTAGGTTGTAAATGTAGGTCATTGCTTCTGATAGTGTTTAGGCCAGCAGAGAAAGCCTTGCTGGCCCTGACTGCCCACCACTGCTTGTATCCTGTTTTGCATCTGCTTAGAAAATGGATGGATGGATCGATCTTCACCAAAGTCACAAATATCAACAAACACAATTTTTCAGCTGATAGAACACAGACAGTCCTGATCTTTCTTGACTTTATTGAACACACCCATTCAACATACAAAGTGATGGTGGCAGCAGTGTTTTAATAACAGGGTGAACTGCATTTGGCAGCAATAACCTCAAGCTAGAGCTTCCTATAGTTGTGGATTACACCTGCATGATGTTCAGAAGGAATTCTGGACCATTCTTCCTGACAGGACTGCTTCAGCTCAGCCTTATTCTTAGGACGTCTGGTGTAAATGGCTCTCAAGGTCATTCCACAGTATCTCTATTGGGTGGAGGTCTGAGCTCTGACTGGGCCGCTCCAAAAGGTGGATTTTGTATCTCCAAAGCCATTCTGTAGCAGGTTTACTTCTATGTTTAGGGCCATTGTCCTGTTGCATCACCCACCTCGTTCTGAGCTTCAGCTTGCTGACAGCTATCCTGACATTATCCTGTAGGATACCTTGATAAGCTTGGAAATTAATTTTCCTCTCCACAATGGCAAGTGGCCCAGGTCCAGAGGCAGCAAAGCAGCCCCACATTATGATGCTCCTTCCACTGTACTTCACTGTTGGGATGATGATTTCATGTTGGTATGCAGTTCTTTTTTTACACCATACATAACACTGTGTGTTCTTCCCAGACTATTATACCTTTGTTTTATCTGTCCACAGGACATTTTCCTACTACTGTTGTGGAGTGTCAAGGTGGTATCTGGCAAACTTCATGTCTGCTGCAGTGTTGTTTTTGGAGAGCAATGGCTTCCTCTGTGATGTCCTGCCATGGATACCATGCCTGTTCAATATTTTATGTATGGTTGACTCATGAACAGAGATGTTAACCAACTCCAATGAATCTTTCAAGTCTTCAGCTGTTACTCTAGGGTTCTTTTTTACCTCATTGAACATTCTGCGTCGTGCCTTTAGAGTGATCTAGGCTGGGCGCCCACTTCTATGGAGGGTAGCCACCATCCCAAATCATCTCCATTTATAGACAGTATGTCTGACTGTGGACTGATGAATACCTAAAGACTTTAAGATGACTCTGTGACCCTTTCCAGCTACATGGAAATCAACAACTCTTGATCATAGGTCTTCTGAGATCTCTTTTTTTTTGTGAGGCCTGTTGCACATCAGCTGATGCTGCTTGTGAATAGCACACAGACACTGTCTGAGTGTTTTTATAAGTCAAGGTCATTCTAAACCACACCTCCATTCTCATTTCATTGATTGGACTCCAGGTTTACTAACACCTGGCTCCAGCTGTTGCCATGATTTTGTCCATGTCAGGTTTGCCCGGCTGCACCTGCCTATCTCCATTC
>NW_018128076.1:100587-102943 GCF_001952655.1 Monopterus albus
ATATATATATATTGCTCACGCTTTTCTTCCCAGCTCCATTCCTGCCTTGTGCCCCGTGTATTGTCTTCCCAGCCGTTATCGCTCCTTTGGACCACGGACCTCCACAACTCCACATCACTCCACCACGCAGGTCGATGCACAGTCTTCCATTAACAGTTACTCTGACTTTGTCCCCTCAGCAACCAACCTCCACGACCAGTCCAGGAGTGAATCCTAGCGTTCGCAGCCCGGCCTCTTCCTTATCAACCCACCACTAACTGTATGTTTTCCATGACTGCCGCTCGACACCCGGTTCTGCTCCATATTCCTTCACCTGGTTGTACACGTATTGTCACTGTAAATAAATAGAGCACTTCTTGCACCGAAGTCAGCTACCTGGGTCCGTCATTTTTTTACTCGCTCACCTCCCTACCAGAGCGTTTCTAACAGTCCATCACCACTGTGTATGAAAACCAGGAAATTGCAAACAGTGCCATTACTTTTTCTTGTGACTGAATGTTTAGAATTGATTTACATTGATGAACACACAGAAGCTCATGGAGTGAACCTTGGGAAAACACCAAGTCATGTTGGTTGTCAAGTGAGATAAATGAGACTTGAACCTTTCTGCCTGAGAGTCCATCTCAGTTTTTTCTTCTATTTGACTGGTCACCTGTGTCAAAGACACCGCTAAATTCCAGTAGGACTGGGACTTACCTCTTTCGTGAGCTAAAATGTGTTTCTGTGCCCCATTGTTGTCACAGGGTCGTCCAAAGAGCGCTGTGTTTCCTGCAGAGGTGAAGTCAAAGATGAGCATTGAGGAGCAGAATGAGCGAATCCGCCGCAACCAGAGCAGCTCTGTGAGGGACAAGAGGCGGAGTCTAAATCTCTCTAGTGGCCAGTCTCCAGCCAACTACAAAGTGGTATGATCAACCATGTGATGATCTTTTTCAACAGTTGAAACACAACCATGTGTTAGCTTGAGCTATTCATCTCTCAGATGACAGTTACAGAGCACCCGGAAGCTACTTTGAGTGCATTAAACATGAATTACTGCTCATGAAACAGGCATTTTGTTAGAGAAACTTGATAGTGGCACTTGAGTGTTTGAAAGTGGGAAGCCAGTGAGGGATTGCATAATTCACTCTAAACAAATGTGAGCAGCATTCATATATTCTGCAGTAGTATTTTTTTTCTTCTGCTTTTTTTAGATTGACCTGTTACCTAATTGACAAAATTTGCCTTAAAGCTTGTACACCTTTTTCTGCAAACACTGCTAACAGCATGCAAACACTGATGAAATATGATGTACTCTTTCCTTTTATATCCATATTTAGTGCCCACAACTGTTTTGAAATAATACAAAAAGATGTTCCTTATTACCTCATGTCTTGCCTCAAAATAATCAGATTCAGCACTACAAAGTAATGCAGGTGATGGGGTTTGTGTCTGCACATCCATGCTTACATTGCAAACACAAACCCCTGGTGTCGACAGTCTTGAACAATTTGTGAATAAAATAATCACTGGTCACCAGATTCATTGTGCAGGGTAGGATAAAGCTTCACTGACAATGCACCACTATATACTGTACATGTATGCATTTTTATATTATCACAAAAGAAACATTTACATTGGGTGAAGCAAAGAAATTTCAGCCATGTAATCAATGCATGCTGAGACATGGTAATAATTAACTTCTATACATTAACTCGATACAGTGTTCTGTTAAAACTAATTTCTCTGTTGCTGTCGATAGTGAGTTCCAGAGTTATTTCAGTGACAAAGTCTGGGCTAATAGACAAAGTATTCCCAAGCTTCCACCTTCTATACCACCTGTATCACAGTCACTGTTTACTCTGGAAACCTTTAATCCAGTCTCTCTGCCTCAACTCAAAAAATGTGTGTTACAGCTAAAGTCTGCCTCCTACCCCCTGGATCCTGTCCCAGCCAGGATAATTAAGGAGGTCATTGACACTGTGGGGCCCACTCTGCTCATATTTCTTAACTGCTGTCTTAGGTTGGACACGGTCCCCTCTGCCCTTAAGCATGCTATAGTGAGGCCACTTCTCAAGAAGCCCAACCTCGACCCCTTCCTTCTGTCCAATTTTCACCTAATTTCCCTTTTTTATCTAAGGTTATGGAAAAACTTGTCCTTACCCAGTTGCAGTCTCACCTGGATTGTCTGTATGCTGTTAATAAGTTTCAGTCAGGCTGTAGGCCCCGTCACAGCACTGAGTCTGCATTACTGAAGGTCCATAACAACATTACTATGGCCCTTTATGTTACGGCAAGCCGCACACCAAAAGAGCGACTGGACTCAGTAATAGGCAGGACTCAAACTCAGGTCAGAGAAAGATATTTATTTGACAGAGTA
>NW_018128076.1:103011-109973 GCF_001952655.1 Monopterus albus
CACAACACAGGTGACCTGCGTATAGGGAAATGCTGGCTCCGGGCAGGAGAGCGTGCTTGGATCCCAGCGCCGAGGTATGCAGACAGGAACAAGCGTCCACGCTTCACTGACCCAGGCACTTGATATGGACCCCAACCAACGATCGCCGCTCAGCAGCAAGGCCCATGGAGACATAGGCGGCACCAGGCAACAGTTCAAAAAACAAAACACTCCTCCGTAATCAGTTCAAAATAACAGAAGATTCTCCTTGGTAATGAGTTCAGAATAAACACAAGATCTCCCCAATAGTCAGTTCCAAAAATAACAGAAGATACTCCTCGGTAATGAGTTCAAAATAAACATAAGATCTCCCCAATAGTCAGTTCCAAAAATAACAGAAGATACTCCTCGGTAATGAGTTCAAAATAAACATAAGATCTCCCCAATAGTCAGTTCCAAAATAACAGAAGAAAGAAGAAAAAAAAAACGTAAACAAGACAGAGAAACTCACTCAAGTCGACACAGTGGATTACATCAATATGCGAGAGTAGGACGATCTTAGTAGACATCAGGATCCAGGACGTGAAACACGCGAAGTCGCCGGCAGAAGACTGAGAGATCATCTGGTGACGAGGACACACCTGCGCTGTGTTTAAGTATGGTTCAGCTAATTGAGCGCAGGTGTGCCTCGTCGCCAGGAGCGTGCTCCTACAGTGAGCAGGGGTGGAGTCGCTGATAGCCCCGGTATCAGCTGCCGAGGTGCCGGGGACGGCCTGATCCGTGGACGTAACACTTTATGCCAAACACCCAGTTATTCTAGTTCTTCAAGATCTCTCAGCAGCCGTTGACACCGTCGACCATGCACTTTTGCTCTCCCAATTGGAACACCTCGTCGGCCTGAGAGGCGTGATTCTAAACGGGTTTAGCTATTTCCTGTCCAACAGAATCTTTCCTGTCATCATTGATGATTCTTCCTCGACCATAGCCCCTCTTACCTCAGGCGTCCCCCAAGGCTTGATTCTGGCCCTGTTACTCTTTTCTTTATATATGTCACCACTTGGTTCAATCATATCAAGACATAATGTTCATTTTCACTTTTATGCAGATGATCAAATTTACGTGCCGTTGATACAATGCGATTCTAGCTTGCTGGCCCCGCTGCATAATTGTATTCGCGATGTCAAGCAGTGGTTATCGCAGAACTTCCTTCATTTAAATGAGAGCAAGACTGAATACATTGTTTTTAGCTCCGATCCAGCCACCGTTGTATCGACCGTAGGTCCTTCAGCCCCTTCATTCATGGATACTGTAAAAAATCTTGGCGTGATATTTGACAGCGGCCTAAATTTCGATAAGCAGATCAGGACCGTGGTTAAATCTAGCTTTTTTCACCTGAGACTCCTAACAAAGGTAAAGCTCTTCTTATTACACGAAGACTTAGAAAAAGCTATCTATGCTTTTATCACCTCGTGACGTGACTACTGTAATGTCCTCTATGTGGGAATCTCTCAGTCTCTTCTCCGAAAGCTTCAACTGGTCCAGAATGCTGCGGCTCGCCTGTTGTCGAACACCCCCAGGTACGCCCGAATCACCCCCGTTCTTCTCTCGCTACATTGGTTGCCTGTACAGTTTAGAATTGACTTCAAGGTGCTACTATTTGTATTTAAGTCTATAAATGGCCTCGCTCCTCCATACCTGTGTGATCTTCTGTCTATTTATGTTCCGCGCAGAGCTCTGCGCTCCTCAGAACATAAGATAGAGAAAATGATGCCCACGGGCCTTGAGTTTGACACATGTGATGTACGGTATCTCCTATGGAAAGCTATAAATTTATAGATAAAAACAATATAAATATAATATAAATAAGTTTCTTTTTACTGTTTCTGCCTTAAAATTCTGTGTTTTATTTTGTTTAAGTTTTGTTTTAGTAGTGTTTTTTAGCAGTTATACATGTTCTGCTGTGAAGCACTTTGGGCTCCGCTGGAGTTGTAAAGTGCTATATAAATAAAGTTTTATTATTATTATTATATAAAAAAGACAAATGTATGTATATTTGTGTGCGTGTCTGTGTGTGTGTGCATATGAACAGGTACGCAGGCGGCTGACAGCTCACGAGATTGACATAAAAGACTTGGAGACAGCAGTTCGAGGACAGGGGCAGGAGTCACCACAGGAAGAAATTGCTCGCCTGAGGCAGTTACAGGTTGAACCAGAGCTCTACAAGATCGACATCAGCAAAGAGGTCAGATCAGTCAGCTGATGCATTGCTTCCTCATTTCATCTTTCACACTCTGTTCATAACTCAGAGAATTTTTATATCAGAGGTAGGTATATGATGTAAATGTACAGTATATGCTACCGTTCTGCTGAAGACTATGACAAAAATAACGCAAATTGATGATGAAAACTAAACAAAATCTGTAAATCTGAAGAAATGTAAATGTAAATCTGAACTAAATTGACTTTCCTTTACTAAACGACCAAACACGAGGCAAATATCCTGATAAAAATCTTCCTGGCTTTTCATTCTAATACTACGAAAGGTACAATATATTGGTCTGTCAATATATTTGTTTAGTTATACTGTATGTGTGTGGATCACTTAATGAGTATCATATATGTTCTAGCTGATGGCTCCCGACAAGGTTCTGATCCCAGAGCGCTATGTAGAAGTGCAGGATGACACTCCTCTGAGCCCGGAGGAACAGAAGGAGAAGCAGAAGAAGCTGGAGCGGATTAAAACTCTCATTGCCAAATCAAAGTGGGTTTTGACTCACAATTAGTCAGTTCTCTATGCTGTATTTCAAAACATTAAAAACCATTATGAAACCATTATAAACCAATATCTTTTGGTCCCACTTTATATGTACATGAATGCACATACTGTAAAAAGACAAAAATGATGTAAATCTAAATAAGCATGTATTCCTTTACAACAATAAGTGCTTCTGTCTCTAAATTATACCAGTGTGTATGTGGTGATGAAGGAACACGTTGCCAAAAGGTCCTTATATGCAGGTGGTACTGCATAATATTTTTCAGATGTAGCATAATTATTATCTGTGAGTAACAAAACCACCTCTCTTGCATCTCCTTTCATCCACCAATCTACTTGACAGTTTGCAGAACATGGTTCCTCTTTTAGATGGCCCAGTGGAGGGTGGAGCTCCAGTCAGCTCCCAGCAGCAGCTGCAGGAGCAGGAGAAGCGCATTGAGATCTCCTGTGCTCTGGCTGCTGAGGCCTCTCGTCGCAGCCGCATTCTCTCCGGTGAGGACTCTTTCTTACACAGCTGTCATGTCACTGATTGTCTTCAGCTAACTGCTCAACATGATCTGGCAGCCATAGTACAGTACTTACTGTATATCCATAGAAGTCGTTAGACTGCTTTTACTGGGGCACGTGCCCCAGTATTGATCTACTGTTGCCAGTTAAATCACACGTTCAAGTTTTACCAATATCCTGTATTTGGAAGTGGGTTAATTTATATTGATAATAACAGGAAAATAATTGATTTGTTCTAATCCAGAATGTCACAGCAAAATACAAGCTGATGCACAGTGGTCAGGGTTCTCACACCACAGTACACATGTCGTGCACTGTAGCACGCACGCAGCAATCCATGTATTGATACGTGAAACAAAAAAAAAGGAATAGACTGTATGTGATGGGGACTAAGTTTTTAAATAATACCCGATGATCTCAAACATTACTGACTCCTGTAGATGGACATAAGAAAATTCTTTAGAGGAGGCAGAGACCAGGAAGAAGTTCATACAGATGAGGGTGAGAGAGGTAAAAGCTGTAGTTGATCAACAAGCCTACATTAGCTTATTTTCTTAGTGCATAACAATTCAATTCAATTTTATTTGTATACCGCCAAATCACAACAAAAGTCCTCTCAGAACACTTAACAAAGGTATAGACCTTTACTGTATGTATAGACCTGTGTGTTATTATTATATATGACCAAGATGACTGCACGTGTACAGCGCAAGGCTCAGCGTCTCCCCAGATTTTGCAATTTTGCAGTGATTCTCCTGCTAATTTTGTGTCTGTTCGTGCAGAACAACTTCACCTTGATATCCTACACTCGGCAAGAACTTTTGGATATCGGTCTACACCACTCCAACAGCTTTATCTCCAATTTTAGACTCACCCCTGAAATCTCCAGAACACCAGAGCCTATGCACCCAACCTGGCCAGGCGGAAGCGTTCGCAGGTGGCAGCGGGATTGTAAACAAAGGTGTGGAAAGCGTGGAGGAGTTAGAGCTAAGCTAAAGCTAATACCAGACGAGATACGGCTTTGCATCACCAACAGTAAGAGACTTATGGACTGCAATGTTTTCACGAAAACCTGGCTAAACAGCAGCATACCCGACAGTGCTATTGAGCTAGCTGGATGCTACACACTCTGGGCAGGTAGAACAGATGTCTCTGGTAAGACCAGAGGCAGAGGATTGTGCATTTACAGTGCCTTGCGAAAGTATTCGGCCCCCTTGAACTTTGCGACCTTTTGCCACATTTCAGGCTTCAAACATAAAGATATAAAACTGTAAGTTGTTGTGAAGAATCAACAACAAGTGGGACACAATCATGAAGTGGAACGAAATTTATTGGATATTTCAAACTTTTTTAACAAATAAAAAACTGAAAAATTGGGCGTGCAAAATTATTCAGCCCCCTTGAGTTAATACTTTGTAGCGCCACCTTTTGCTGCGATTACAGCTGTAAGTCACTTGGGGTATGTCTCTATCAGTTTTGCACATCGAGAGACTGAAATATTTGCCCATTCCTCCTTGCAAAACAGCTCGAGCTCAGTGAGGTTGGATGGAGAGCATTTGTGAACAGCAGTTTTCAGTTCTTTCCAAAGATTCTCGATTGGATTGAGGTCTGGACTTTGACTTGGCCATTCTAACACCTGGATATGTTTAGTTTTGAACCATTCCATTGTAGATTTTGCTTTATGTTTTGGATCATTGTCTTGTTGGAAGACAAATCTCCGTCCCAGTACTCAGGTCTTTTGCAGACTCCATCAGGTTTCCTTCCAGAATGGTCCTGTATTTGGCTCCATCCATCTTCCCATCAAGTTTAACCATCTTCCCTGTCCCTGCTGAAGAAAAGCAGGCCCAAACCATGATGCTGCCACCACCATGTTTGACAGTGGGGATGGTGTGTTCAGGGTGATGAGCTGTGTTGCTTTTACGCCAAACATAACGTTTTGCATTGTTGCCAAAAAGTTCGATTTTGGTTTCATCTGACCAGAGCACCTTCTTCCACATGTGTGGTGTGTCTCCCAGGTGGCTTGTGGCAAACTTTAAACGACACTTTTTATGGATATCTTTAAGAAATGGCTTTCTTCTTGCCACTCTTCCATAAAGGCCAGATTTGTGCAGTATACGACTGATTGTTGTCCTATGGACAGAGTCTCCCACCTCAGCTGTAGATCTCTGCAGTTCATCCAGAGTGATCATGGGCCTCTTGGCTGCATCTCTGATCAGTCTTCTCCTTGTATGAGCTGAAAGTTTAGAGGGACGGCCAGGTCTTGGTAGATTTGCAGTGGTCTGATACTCCTTCCATTTCAATATTATCGCTTGCACAGTGCTCCTTGGGATGTTTAAAGCTTGGGAAATCTTTTTGTATCCAAATCCGGCTTTAAACTTCTCCACAACAGTATCTCGGACCTGCCTGGTGTGTTCCTTGTTCTTCATGATGCTCTCTGCGCTTTAAACAGACCTCTGAGACTATCACAGTGCAGGTGCATTTATACGGAGACTTGATTACACACAGGTGGATTCTATTTATCATCATTAGTCATTTAGGTCAACATTGGATCATTCAGAGATCCTCACTGAACTTCTGGAGAGAGTTTGCTGCACTGAAAGTAAAGGGGCTGAATAATTTTGCACGCCCAATTATTCAGTTTTTTATTTGTTAAAAAAGTTTGAAATATCCAATAAATTTCGTTCCACTTCATGATTGTGTCCCACTTGTTGTTGATTCTTCACAAAAAATTACAGTTTTATATCTTTATGTTTGAAGCCTGAAATGTGGCAAAAGGTCGCAAAGTTCAAGGGGGCCGAATACTTTCGCAAGGCACTGTAAAAATTACTGCAGGTAGTGCAATGTAGGCCTAACTTCACAAAGGTTTATTCAGCTACTGTACAATGCTGACAAAATACTAAAGTACAGCTAAAGCTTATATATGTACCACCAGCATGTTTCCTGCCACACTAGAAGAAATAAAACTCTGGACCATGTTTACACAAACATGGCTTCTGCATACAAGGGGACCCCCTTCCCCCACTTGGGACAGTCGGATCACCTTTCTTTGTTCCTCATTCCCAAGTACTCACTACTCATCCACTGTGTGAAGCCATCAACAAGGATCATCAAAGTGTGGCCAGAGGGGACAGACTATACTACAGGACAGGTTTCACCACACGGACCAGAGTATGTTTGCCTCCTGGGCTACCTGTGACTATCACATGGACATCGACACCTACACTTCCTCTGTGCTGGACTTTATTACCACTACCATTGATAGTGTCACAACCCAGAAACAGATCACCACGTACCCAAATCGGAAGCTGTGGATGAACAAGGAGGTGCAGCTCCTGCTGAAGGCATGCAACTCTGCCTTCAGATCTGGTGATGCACAGGCCTCCTACAGCTTGTCCAGGGCCAACCTGAAGATGAGCATCAAGAAGGCCAAGCACCACTACAAGCTAAAGGTTGAGGAACACTTCACAAACTCTGACCCCCGATGTATGTGGAAGGGCATCCAGGTCATCAGTGACTACAAGCCCAGCAACTCCACCCCAACAACCACAGATGTCTCCTTCCTCAATTAGCTAAGTGACTTCTATGCTTACTTCGATCAGGACAACAAGGAGACAGCTATCAAGTCCAGACCCTCTGCAGACCACCACTGCCCCACTGACATGTATGCTGCTTTGAGCCAGATCAACGTATGCAAGGCTGC
>NW_018128076.1:109984-124759 GCF_001952655.1 Monopterus albus
GCATTCCTGGACGTGTGCTCAGGGCATGTGCAGGACAGCTTGTTAGTGTATTTACAGACATTTTTAACCTGTCCCTCACCCAAGCAGTTGCGCCGACATGCTTCAAAACACCTCCATTGTGCCAGTGCTGAAACATTCCACCCCAATGTGCCTGAATGACTACCGCCCTGTAGCACTCACACCTATCATCATGAAGTGCTTCGAGCACCTGGTCCTGGCACACCTGATGACCTGTCTCCCACCCACACTGGACCCCGACCAATTTTCCTACTGAAGGAACAGGAGCACAGAGGATGCAGTCTCCATAGCACTGCACTCTGTACTCAGACATCTGGACAACAACAACACTTATGCAAGAATGCTGTTCGTGGACCTCAGCTCAGCATTTAACATGGTCATCCCCTCCAAGTTAACCACCAAACTTGGCGACCTGGGCATCAGCACCTCCCTTTGCAACTGGATTCTGGACTTTCTGACCAACAGGCCTCAGCATGTTAGGTTAGACAACACCTGCTCCTCCACCATTATCCTTAACACTGGCGCACCACAGGGCTGTGTGCTGAGCCTGTTCCTCTACTCCCTTTTCATTCATGACTGCAGGCCTGTGCATTGCTCCAATGCCATCATCAAGTTTGCAGATGACACCACAGTGATTGGCCTCATCAGCAACAACAATGAGTCAGCCTACAAGGAGGAGGTACAGCACCTGGCTGTGTGGTGCGCTGACAATAACCTGCTCCTTAATACTGACAAGACCAAGGAGCTCATTGTGGACTACAGGAGGGAGAAAGGAGGCACACACAACCCCATCCATATTAACGGGGTTATTGCTGGAGGTGTCTCCAGCTTCAAATTCCTGGGGACCCACATCTCAGAGGATCTGTCCTGGACCACCAATTCCCACAGCTTGGTTAAGAGGGCTCACCAGCACCTTTTCTTCCTGAGGACACTTAAAAAGAACCACCTGTCTTCAGCCATCCTGGTGAACTTCTTCTGCTGTGCTATCAATAACATCTTGACCAGCTGCATCATCATTTGGTATGGCAGCACTACTGCTATGGACTGCAAGCGACTGCAGAGAGTGGTAAAGACTGTGGAGAAAATCACCAGGACTTTACTTCCCTCTCTGCAGAGCATTTACCACCGCAGGTTGCATAGTAAAGCTGCCTCCATCCTCAAAGACCCCACCCACCCCAAGCACGGACTGTTCACCTCCCTTCCCTCCAGCCGGAGGTTCAGAAAGTGTGAAATGCAGGACCTCTAGACTGAAAAACTCTTTCTTTCCGACAGCTGACTCAGGAACTATCTCATATAATTCCACCTGTACAATTTACACACACAGTTCGCACATGCATAATTGCACACTCACTGCTGAATATTTGCACACACAGCTCCCATGTAGCATACATTCGCTCTGCACTGTATTGTGTTCTTGTTGTATTTTCAGCATGAGGAGGGAGAGGAGAACTCATCATCACATAGCTCCCATGTAGCATGCATTCTCTCTTCATTATATTGTGTTCTTGTTGTATTCTTCATTATGCTTCTTTCATCAGCTGTTTTACAGTGCCTTAGATGTTTGAGATCTAGATTTTGTGTTACCTACAGTATGTACAGTATCTGCGTTATATTCCACTTATATTGTGTGGCATTTGTGTGGACAGCAAAGTAAGAATTTCATTGTACAGGGAAACACGTTTTCTCACTGTGCATATCACAATAAACACTTGACCATGTGATCAGCATGGTTCACCATACAAAAAAGAAAAGAAAACAAAACAAACAGAGAAAAACACAAAATTCCTGATACAGAATGAAAAACTCCTTACATACAGGTCCACCCTCAGGTCAAAGATTTGATTTATCCAGTCCACCCTCAGGTCAAAGATTTGATTTAAAAATGAAATGTCATAACACCTACTAGATGGATTGGGTGGGAATTTGGTTCAAACATTCATGGTACCCAGGGGATGGATTCTAACAGTTTTGGTGATCTTTGTATCATCATCATCAGGTCGAAATTTAAATCTTTCTTAACATTTGGCCTCAGTTCAACAGTGCTGAAGACTAAAGGGGAGCCATGGACACATAGTTAAGCCTAACCTGGACATGAATCTAATGGATACCTGGTGATCCAGGGAAACCAGAATTAACAGTTTTCTTTACACTACACTTTACTTTTCACTTACTGTACCCTGTGATTGACTCACTCCTTGTTTTGCTTTCCAATTTCTCTTCTGTTCACTTCTCCCACCTTCTTCCAATGTCATTCCAGCACCATGCGCCCCCAGTCCCCCTACCTCTCCGACCAGCTTGGCCCCTTCCCCTTCCTCTGCTGACTTCCCAACTCTGCCCACATCATGAAGGTGTGAGTCCTACAAGGTGAGTCTTCTTTCACCACACCACATGCACCAGTCCCTTTGTTCCCTTATCCTGTTAAGACCTCTGCTCACTTCACTTTCTGAGACTGCTCTTGCACACGATTTTTTTTATTCCATTTGTAATATTTATGATACATTCTACTTGACTTTGTTTGACTTGTTTATATGTTGAAGCTGAGCACTTGATCTATTTCTGAAACATTTCAACCATATCCTACATCACAACTGAGCAACTGCATCTGATGAGGAAGGCCACAAGATAAAATCTTCAGACAACAAGCAAGTTGGACCTTGAAGATTTTTTGTCATCATGTAAACCTGAATCCACGGCAGCTTAGCCCACATCACAAGCTAATCAAACACAAGTTTCCTGCATAAAAGGAACACATCCCGATGCAGCAGCCATTACAACTCAATCTTTCCTAAAATGGTTCACAAAGTTAGATTTTCATTTGTTGCCCATGATAGTAAATGGTATCCAGTGACACACACGGGTCATCTGGAATGTTCTGTTTCTCTCTTACCATGTCATTTTCCCTCTTCTTCTCTGTAGCTCAAGCCCTTGCTGCTGTCAAGTTTGATGGAACATCTTTCTAAGGATTCACATGACAAACTGTACAATGAAGATACAATGATTTTTTTTTTTGTACCAGATTGAACAAACGAATGGAAACCTGTCAAAGGAGGTTTCCAGGAGACAAGCAAATTCATAATCAAAAAAGAAACTATTAAGACTTGTATGCCCCATATCATCCAATGCCCCATAGCCTCCTGCTATGAGTGTCCTGTGCACAAGGCTCCAGATATCTTACCAGCTTCAAGTTGTGTAATATTTCTATGTAATTTAGCTCAGGACATATTCTACAAAGTAGAGTTTACTGATGAACTATGTTGATGTTGAAATGTTTTACACTCAAAATGACAAAATGTCAGTGAACTGAGGTGTCGGTTCACCATTCGAGCACTGCATACAAGAAGCCCATGCTAACAATGAACAAGGAAAGGAGCTGCAGATGTACTGTAAATCAAGAGAAGGAGTTAGTGATGAAGCAGATAAATGTCACTGAAGTTGACTAGTTGATAAGAGTCTCACTGAGAATGTCAGAGAGGCTATGAGCATGCTTGTTGACAGTCAAAGCCAAAGGAGGATGACCATTATCATCTAATGTCTATATCAGTCTTCAAAAATCACAGATGGCTTGTGGCTGAGTGAGTGGAGCTCAGTGACAGACTGAGGGTATATACTGACATATTCTGACACTTTGACAGCTGACTGAAACAAAAGGCCTCTCATCCTGTGTAAAAAGCTGAGGACTCCCTTTCTGAACTCACTGTGATGCCTCTTTCACCCAGACCTCCATCCCCTACACTACTCCTGTTCTATCAGCCTCAGCTGCTGTCAGTTACACTCATATGCAACCATTAGCATTACATGCATTTGACTGGATCAAATCTAATGCCACCTGGGTTAAGTTTCACTTCAGTGCACCACACATCTTTCATACCAAACACAAAAGAGTACAGAGTTTGTTGCAGGGCAAAGCCAAAGGTAAACAGCATTACATGAAACACAATTATATATTTTTTAACTCTCACTAATATTTCATGTCACTCTTGAGGGGAGAGAAAATTTAGTTGATCTTTTCCATAAGAGCTGGAGTAAAATCAAGGTTATGAAGACAGGTAGAACTTGCTCAGCTGCTCTTCTTGGGAAATAATTACCTTTCTCTGTGTTGTGTTGACTTCACTGTTTGATGTAGAAACCCAGCCAGGCTGTTCATGATGAAATCTCACTGTATATACTTAGCTATAGTTATGTGTATTTCAACTTTTACAAATAGCTGATTCACAGAAACAGCAGGCAATGACACAAGCGCCTGCCCCAAATGCCAAGAAGAATTTGTCAGAGAGCACAACAAAGCCTAAGGAAAGAGACAGAAACAGCTCAAAAACAATACAAGTCCACAAGCCTTTTACTGGTATCATATTTTTCAGTTCCATATTCCTTCAGCATGCACTCATGGAATGGTCAGGTTTTGTCAGGAGTTTCTTTAATCTCTCCAACCTTTAGATAAAGATGGTGATCATCTGGTGGTTAGACAATGAAAATATTGCCACAGACTAATACTGTAGTAGGAAATGAAACTTTTGCAGTTGAGGCAAATGTTTATATAGCAGTCCCTGCTTTGAATTCCACACCATCCCTGTACTGCTCTACATGAACCTCAAATTTCTGTACTTCTTTGGCACAGAATATTGCTAATCCAGGATAGTTGCATATGAATGTAATTAACCTGAGGCAGAATTGAATCCCGAAGGCACACGATCACCTTACCAACCAGCCACTGTGTGCATTTGGTTCAAACCATTTAAGTATCAAAATCAGTGGACTTCTTCATAGTGCTCAAGAAATGACCCATGACTGTCTATATATGTATAGGTAAAGTATATTGGATATGCATTTATAAATGGTTTGCCATATGCGGAAAGTGAAAATAGAAGTGGCCTTAGAAAAACACTTGCTCGTGTAAAGAGGAATTTGTTGCAGTCATTTGAGAAGGAACTATGGAAAATACTGTCATGTAACAACATTTCATCCATTCATACAGTGCCATAAGTCTGTGTGTTTATATGCTGTAAAGATGTAACATATTAATAACATGTCAAAGAAGTTTGAATTTGGACAAAATACAGTAATTCAAAATACATTCTGACATTTTAAAAATCTACACACATTGGCTTTAATTCAAACTCCAAAATGACCAATATAAACTACCTAAAAAAATTGTGAAATAACAAAAAAATAAAAAACTCAACTCTTCTCACTTATAGTACTTAATAGCAACACTTTTACATTTTAAAACACTGTTGTACAGAAATCTTTTTTGTAGCTGATCAATTAGACAAAATCAGAAAATCATCACAATCTGTATTATAAAAAAGCTACTAGAAGTTCAAACTGTTTCAAAGCAGTGTCTTAATTTCAGAGGTTAAAAAAACACCATTTTCAATTATCAGTTTCAGTTTTTCAATTTTATTTGTATAGCACCAAATCACAACAAAAGTCATCTCAGGACACTTGACAAGGTAAGGGCTAGACCTTAGTATTATTAATATTATAGAGGAAAAACCCAACAAATCCCCCTTGAGCAAGCACTTGGCGACAGTGGGGAGGAAAAACTCCCTTTAACGAAAGAAACCTCTGACAGACCCTGGCTCTTGGTGGGCGGCCTTCTGCCTCAACCAGTTTGGGTGAGTGGATAGAGGAGAGAGAAAAGAAAAGAAGAAAGATACAACAAAAACAACAACAAACAAACATTAGGCAGGCTGATGTGGCCGGTGACTGCTCATCAAAAATATATAGCTCTAGGGCAGAAAGGTAGAGGGAGAGAGGGGACACAAAGATAATGACATGTAATGGTGGTATACAGATGCATGAAGAGAGAGGAGAGGAGTGGAGTGGGGTGGGAGGAGAGGAGAGGAGAGGAGAGGAGAGGAGAGGAGAGGAGAGGGACTCAAAGCATCATGGGGGGGCCCCCAGCAGCCTAGGCCTATAGCAACTCCAGAGCCAGGGATATCTGCAGAAAAGTACAGGGAGAAACTGAGGGCACACTATGTGACATGTAATGATAGCATATGAAAATGAAATGGAGAGCAGAGGTGAGATGAGAGGAGAGGAGAGTAGCTGTGCATCATGGGACAACCCTCAGCTTAGGCCTATAACTAAGGGGTGGTACAACAAACCAAACTTATTTTAGAATGCATGTCTAGTAATTTCATGGGCCCAAGCAAAGGCCATCCTGTTGACTAGAAACCACTGGTATGGTTAAATATACTCCGTGGCAACAGGATGACTCAGGCCCCCACTTTGCTTGCAGTTATCAAGATGGCTGTCGGTCTTATCCCTGTTCAGCCACATTAGTTGTTATGATAAGATGACCTATCGAAGGACATATCACAACATAATAAGTACCCTTCTACTCTCCCATTACTGTCCTACTAGGATTATATTGAAGAACAACAATATTATACTAACCTAACTATAAGCTTTATCAAGAGGGAAAGTCTTTACCTTTAAAATTAGACTAGAGAGGGTGTCTGCCTCCTGAACTGAGACTGGGAACTGGTTCCACAGGAGAGGAGCTTGATAGCTAAAGGCTCTGCCTCCCATTCTATGTCTGTGGGCTCGAGGAACCAGGAACCACAAGTAGACCTGCACTCTGAGAGCAAAGTGCTCTGTTAGGATGATAAGGCTCTACGAGGTCTTTAAGATACAATGGAGCGTCGTCATTAAGGGCTTTGTATGTTAGGAGAAGGATTGTAAATTCTATTCAGGATTTTACAGGGAGCTAGTGAAGAGAAGCTAATATAGGAGAAATATGATCTCTCTTGCTAGTATTTTGGATTAATTGGACGCTTTTTATGGCAAGATTGGGACATCCAGATAGTAAAGAGTTACAGTAGTCCAGCCTGCAAGTTAAAAATGTATTGACCAGGTTTTCAGCATCACTTTCGAGACAGAATGTTCCTGATTTTGTCGCTATTGCACATGTGAAAGAAGGCAGTTCTAGAGACTTGGTTTATGTGTGAGTTAAAGCACATATTGTGGTCACAAATTACTCCAAGGTTCCTCATAGCAGTACTGGAGGGCAGAGCTAGGTTCTGACAGATAATGCACTAGTTCTCCCAGAAAATCATCACAACCACAAATTCTTTGGTATTCTCATGTTTATTTCTGTATTGTTGTATTGGAACAACACAAAAACAGGACAAAAAGCCAAATCTGCATTTTCTGAAACCATTTCTGGTGCTATTTGAAGTCTGCTTTGGGTCAATTGCCCTGCTGTAAGACCCATGGCCTGTGATGGAGATCCAGCTTTCTGACACTGGGCCCTACATTTCGCCCCAGAATTCATTGGTAATCTTCAGATTTCATAATGCCACACACACACAGTCAAGACATTCAGTGCCTGAAGCAGCAAAGATTTTCCCAGAAGGACTGTGGCTTCCTCATGTAAATTTTGGCAAACTCAAATCTAGCTTTTTTATGTCTCTGTGTCAGCAGTGAGGTCCCCCTGGGTTTCCTACCATAGTGTCCCTTGTCATTCAAATGGTGACAGATAGTGCAAGCTGACATTGTTGCACCCTGTGCCTGCAGGTCAGCTTGAATTTGTTTGGAAGTTGACTGAGGTTCTTTATCCACCATTCCCAACAATCCTTCATTGCAATCTGTCAGTTATTTTTCTTTTTTGTCCACATCCAGGGAGATTAACTACAGGGTCATCGGCTATAACCCTCTTGACAGTGTTGTGCACAGTGGACACAGGAACAGCCAGATATCTGGAGATGGACTTGTAGCCATGCTTTTCTACTATTGTGGTTCTGAAATTCTCAGATAGTTCTTTACTCTTCTTTCTATTCTCTTGTCTTTTTTCTCTTGTCTGTTCTTTTGTGTCATGTGGACCACACTTAGCATGTATAAACATGCTCAGTGTGGTCCACATGACACAAAACTTGTCAGTTTTTCTAAATTTTAACTGGTTGCAAGTGTGGTTGCCAGCATCTCTGGATTGCTACAGGTGAGTGTCATTACAAAATTAAGCAGCATCACATCCTTGAAATACAACTTATTTCTGATGATTTTCAAAAGGTGTCCCTTTACGGACTTGTGTGTGGAATGGATCAGATTTGGCTTTTTTCTTTGCTTTTTGGGTTGTTCCAATGCAAACAAAAGGAATAAACATGAGAATACCAAATAATTTGATATTGAAACAGTTTTCTGAGAGAAGTGGTGATTTTCTGACAAAAATGTGGGGGTACCATTATTTTTGGCTATGATTGTACAAACAGTGACATAAATGTATAAATCTGGCTTTAAACCCTCAAACAGATCTCTGGCACTATAAAGACCAGCTAAAGTGACCTCACTTGTCAATAAATGTCCTCACTCCCATGGAACAAAACTAAAACTGGCCTTACCCATACAAGTACACACATACACACACATTTATCCTTTGTTATGTGTATATGTTTTGTTTTTTGTTTGTTTGCCCTCACATTTTTTGTAGTATGCTATTGTACAGTATGTCAATACTCAAAGACAACATGCTACAGAAAACGATGAAAAAGGAATTTTACTCTAAAAGCAGTGAACGGCTCTCACTACGCAAAAACAAAATAGGAATTTAAGAGAACACTTCTATTTTTTCTTATTTAAAGTTTTGTTTTTTTTTTAGAAAGGGAATAAATTCAATAGAGGCAGTACATATTTTTTTAGATGCATGGATGTTCAATGACAAGTTGACAAGTTCAATTTTTACACTGAATGACACAATGTTTAGCATAAATTGGTTTTAATGTTATTGCTCTTGAGGATTGTTCAAAGGAGCAGAATATAGATATTTTTGGATTAACTGGAACCTGATGTGTTAACAAGTGACAGCCAAAAGGTGGTGTCCAATATTTGACACTATATGTAGCATTTGTGAATGGTGAATATAAAGATTATATACATTATATACAACAGTCGATGTATATAATATTTTGGATTTCACTTATAGTATATCATCACATCTAACCACTGCTACTTTGGTGGAATAAACAAATTGCTTGAACTATGCAAATGATAAAAAAGAGACAAATATTGCGCTTGCTTTCAGAAAACCTTGCAATAAAGTGAATGTATGATTAATGTGTTTCTCTAGATGCTTCATAATTCATTTAATTTATTTTATTAGAGTAAAACATGCCTCGCTGTCTGGAATGATAATATACAGTATTTACTGAAGTTATTTCAATCCACCTGTTGATGATGACATTCACTGCCAAGAGACTATTGAGGTTAGCTTTCCACTTGTTACCAATAGCCTCCCTGATGATATTCTACAGTCTTTGTTATATAAAACTGTATGTATAAATGAATAAAGTGGGAAAAAAAACAAAGGCAGACTGGATTCATTCACATCAGAGTTTGGATGAGGAAATGGACAGCCAGTCATTTACTGAAGGAAGACAGGTTGCATTTGTGATCACTGTTATTAACAATATACAAATTATCATATAAAAACAAAAAAAAGACTGTATATACTGAAACACTAGCACTGAAACTTGTTACATACACAGTAGAACTGAAGTGAAGCTAAGTTAAGCTAAGATGCTGCTGACAGACTGCTTACCATATGCAGACAAAACAAAACATATTGGTTTGGAACAACATTTTAACATTCATGCTTATTGTGTCTTCCAAATAGGTTTGCGAGGTCTGTTTCAAACCTGTCTCGGTGCTGTTAGACTCTCAGCTATTAACTTGGTTAGTATCACTACCATTGTTGGCCAAAGTAACCAAGAAAAAAAAATACAATAATAAGACTAAAGATGTCATTTACTGCCCAGTGTTGCACTTCTGTGATGCTCATTGTTGGGGAAGCTATTTTGAAAGCATAGATTTGCAAGCTTCAAAGCTGAACTACATAAAGCTCCTTAGAAAAAGTATTTCAAACTAGTTTTGAAAAAAAGCAAATTGGCAATGTATATGTGATACAAAATTATAAATCAATCCATCCATTATCTATACCAATTATCCTGCAGCTGGAACCAATCCCAGCTGACATTGGATGAGAGGTGGAGTACACCCTGGACAGACTGCCAGTCTATCACAGGGCTGACACTTAGAGACAGACAACCACACACACCCACACTAACACTAACACTAACGCTCACTCCTATGGGCAATTTAGAGCCGCCAATCAACCTAAGCTGCATGTCTTTGGACCGTGGGAGGAAGCCAGAGTACCTGCAGAAAACCCACGCAGGCACAGAGAGAACATGCAAACTCTGCACAGAAAGGCACTAGGTCAACTGGGGCTTGAACTTGGATCCTTATTGCTGAGAGGCAGCAGTGCTAATCACTGCCCCACCATGCCGCCCCAAAATATAAATATAAATACCATGCCTAACCACACTCAGCAGTAATATTAGAATTAGACAAGTCCTCAAGATGAATACATTTTGCATCTTCTCTTCTCTCAGTCTTGTTTATTTGTCTACTCATTATAGATTAGATTAGATTCAACTTTAATGTCATTACACATGTACATGGCAACGAAATGCAGCTTAGCATCTAACCAGAAGTGCAATAACAGCAGTGCAGAGTGCGCAGAATCTACAGTATGTATAGTCAGTGCTAATTTGCCGATAGATATGATCAATTGATATTTACAGTAAGTTATATAAGGTAATATACAACAGACTTTATGGATTTAAGTTACAAATAATGGATAAGGTACATTAAGTTTATGGAATACTAGTGCAATGGGATGAAATGGAATGAAATTAACAGTGCAGAACAGGAAGATAAGTTACATGAGTTAACAGTTCAATGGATGTAAATAGTGCAAGATAAATATACAGCATCAGCATTTGTACAGTACAGTGTACAAATGAATAACAGAGCAGTATTCTAGAGTATGTGCAAATTAACAGATCACTTCAGGTAACAGAAGTGTATTGCATTAATCTCGGGAGGAGAGATGAGAAGGGGTGAGGTATGTGTAGTGGTATAGAAGAAGGCAGTGGGGGTCAGAGTTCAGTAAGGAGACAGCTGTGGGGAAGAAGCTGTTCCTGAGTCTACAGGTTTTGGTCTGGAGGCTCCTGAAGCACCTCCCAGAGGGCAGGAGGTCAAACAGTTTGTGAGCAGGGTGAGAGGAGTCCTTGAGAATGCTGCAAGCACGTCGGAAACAACGTTCCCTGTGGACACCCTCAATGGCTGGAAGTGGAGTCCCTGTGAGGTGTTGTGTAGTTTTCACCATCCGGTGCAACGCCTTGTAGTAGGAGACAGAGCAGTTTTACGGAAGAACATTATACATACAGTATACCTTGTTCACGGCCTTGAGCTATCCCCTGAGTTTATATTACCAGGGGTTTATTATCTGGGAAACCTCAGTGTTCACTACCAAGCTCAGTGTGCGCCTGCTCTGGTTAATGTTCACCTCCCTTACTGACAACATCACCGCACAACGGTAAAGGCTCTATTTGTTTTAGCCTCTTCCGGCTCTTTCAAACCAGGAACTCACAAAGATGAAGTAGACCACTTGTATTATATAAAAAATAACCGTGCTGGTTTATTCAAAGGATCACAGGTAAAATTAACATTACACGTCCATATCTCTTCCACCCCCAAACCTGCGCGCAGGCAGCCTGGAAGATGAAAGACCCTGAACCAAAAATGTCTATACAATTTAATCACTTGGTTGGGCTAGCCCATACTACACAGGCAACGTCAAACCGTGGCGTCACCTGATATGCCAGCTTGCAGCTGACCATAACAATAGTCAAAACATGAAGAAAGTCAAGGTGTGTGGCTGTTGATTTAGTGGTGTGTATCTAAGAACATTTTGACCTGACATTACACATAAGAAAATATTATGATTACCATTACAGTTAATAATAACAATCACCTCCTGCCTGCAGCCTTTGTCTTATTTAATTGACCTTGGCCCAAATGCAGCCTGCAGAGCTCATGACAATGACTAAACATTTAACAGCCTGAGCTAGACGTCCTGTCTCCACTAAACATTTCTAGACAACAAATCTCTAACAAATATCTATCTGACTAGAAATTACCCAACAACGGTCAGAGTTCAGAAATACAAAGGACTCATTTGCTATGCACAGTCAAAGTGAAACAAAGCCAGTGAGTAAGAGAGGAGGGAAGATATAAGCGATCACCATGGTGGCCATCACAGAGTTTCAGAGTAAGTGTTCCCACAGCTCCTCTCTTCTAAAGTGTTAAGGTGAAGCTGTTGTCCTGAGTGACTCATGGAGCACAGAGCAGTGTCAGGATTTATAAAAATGGGCTTGTGCATGTATCATATCTCAATGCAAAAGACTACAAAATAATAAGAAGGTGTATCTTTTGAAAAGGATATTGCTGACTCAGAATCCGATTGAGGAACTGTGAGTGTCTAAACAGTGCTGGTATGCTTAAAACATCTGAGAGATGGTCTGTAAGAATGGTCCTAATATTTGAGTAATGACTTTGTATTTAAAGGACAAAAGAAACTTTGATTGTGACCCTTCAGTTCCCATTGCAGTGACTCCTGAGCATTGTAGGCTACATTTACCCAGCTTAAGCAGTGAATCAGCCATAGGCAGGCCTTAAGAGATGTCATGTCAGAGCTGCATCAAATCAGTTATCACAGCTTTATGCACACTTTGTCATGGTTTAGACTAGTCATCATTCATTGTGTCCATGCTTCAGTATATTGACACATTATGGGGGTGGCTGTGGCTCATGAGGTAGGGCAGTTGTTTCCTGACCAGCAAGTTGGTGGTTCGACTCCCAGTTTCCCTGCATGCCTAAGTGCCCTGAGCAAGATACTGAACCCCAAATTGCTCCCGGTGGCTTGACTAGCACCGTTGTGTGGCAGCCTGTTGTCATCGGTGTGTGAATGGTGTATCATCTCCTGTAAAGTGCTTTGGCCAGTGCAACACACTGTGGAAAAAATGCACTATATAAATTATAGAACAATTATATATTTCCCCTAATGTACTAAAAAGTCATCCTAGAAATGACCACCCACCAAAAACTCAGGTCTGTTGGAGGTTTCTTCCATTAAAGGGAGTTTTGCCTCCCTACTGTCACCAAGCGCTTGCTCAAGGTGGATTTGTTTTCTCTGTAAAGTCTAGAATTACTATGTAAAGTTCCCTGAGATGATTGTTGTTGTGATTTGGTTTTATACACTAAATAAAACTGATTTGAATTTAAGTAAAAAATGAAGTTCCCATAAAAAGTTTTAAGTTTTATATATTTAGAATGATTAGATTGGTCATTTATGCTTTCTTAATTATTGATACTTTAAAACATCAAGTTTCTTAGAAAGTAGGTAGAATGCTTGTATTATAAATATCCTTTCTTTATAATATATGTATTTGTAGTTCATGTAAACATTCTGAAGAATCTGAAAAGTGTGTGATCACTTGTTTGTATTTGTGTTTATCCATTGTATTATATATAATTGGATCTGCCGGTGACTTCAAATTTGGTTAGTAGGCCTCTTGAGTTCCCTTCAGTCATTTGGGAGCTAGGACTAAAGAGCAAAATTATTTCACTCTTACAATTTCGAAGCATTTATTTTATCTAAAGCTTTACTCTGAGTGGTTCAAACACAGACACAGGGCTGTACCACTCAGTACACTGATAATTTTTGTATTTTTTGTCTGGACATTGTGAGGTTGTAGGAAATTCTACAGTTTAAAAATGTTAAGCCAGGGGGCTGGAGAGCAATAGGAACCCAAATTGCAACCCTCAGATTTTATGCATGGGGAAGATGGAACTATGGGCAACACAGCAGATCTGATCAGAGGTGGAGAGATGGTTTGGCTGAGTGGCTGGGAGATTGGTCAGCTGTGACCAGAAAGAGGTCGCTGAGGTTTAAATTACTATGGGGAAAAAGAATCACAGCTGTAGGGAGTGAAGATGGTGTGGGTTGGGTGTATCGGACTTGGGTGGAGTGGATGCAGGGAAGAGTTTGTGTGAGTCTGGCTGAGGGAAGGCAAAGCACTGGGAGTAACTGATGGATGCAGACCGGTGGACATGGAGATGAAGGACTGGTAAAGTAGCAGAGGCCGGGCCTGGTGGATGAGGACTCATACAGGAAAAGTCCCCAATTCTAATTACAGTTCAGTTACAGTGTCCAGGGGTTTTAGGAAAATACTGAGCCCTTTTACAAATGAAACTACATGTTTGTGAGCTGCTTTAGAGTTACATTCATGCTTACAGTCTAGGGATGTCAGAAACTACTGATAAGGTCAACCTTATCTTTAAATCACAGTTCTACATTCATCTACATTCCACTGATATCTTGTACTGGCTTGCAGGTTAAGACAGCTCAGCAGTTCTCTGAAATCCTAGAGATGACAGGACTTTTGTAGATTTGATTTGATTTGATTTATTCTTTCAAGCATGTAAAAACAGTTGATATGACAACACACATAATTTTACACATAATCCAATATCAATTTGCTTATACCTAGTACATGCTTGAATGGAGTAGGAAGAAGTCAGACTTATCCAGTCCTACCCCATGACATCATCTTACCATCATTGGTTTACAAGCAGTATCTCTACATAAATAATTCTCTTCTACACCACACAAGTAATATACTAAAAAAATTATAACAGAGTGTTAACATTCTTACATAATTACATTCTTAAATAATTATCTTCTACACCACACAAGTAACATACTAAAGAATTAATACAAGGTGTTAACATTCATACACCACACCCACAATGTTCCATCTAATCAATCATTAAGCCTGTTCTTGAATATATCTTGATTGACACATACCTTTATATTTATGTTTAAACTCATCAATTCTATTACTATTTTTT
>NW_018128076.1:130439-138084 GCF_001952655.1 Monopterus albus
GTTTTGTAGACGTCATCCCTCGTTTCCTTGGTTTGTGTTTTCTGTTCACCCATGGCAGCTTTAATCACATCCACCTCTCGCTGGGTAAACTGCAAACTCGTTTTTATTTCCTGTATTTCTCTGGTCATGTCGTCGAATCTCTTGTTGTTTGTCTCCATAATTAGTTGCACGAAGCCTTTGAAGCTTTCCTGCTGTTGGTTCATCAGCGCGATGTACATCTGTTTCTGATGATCCACGATGTCCATTACTTGCACCGCTCTGTGATACATTTCTTCTGCCTCCATATCCTCAGTCGCTTCTGATTTATTAGCTTTTTTCCATCTTTGAGGCATTTTAGTAGTTGTAAAGTATGTTCAAAGACTTGAAGTGTAGAACAGACAAGAGCAGCAGTAAAGACGTCTGCTCTCACTTGCAACCATAACCATGTTATGTGATGTGTTGTGATGCTTTTTAAAAAAATAATATTTGAGGCTATGTAATAACTTAAATAACATAAAAATAACATTTTCACTTGTGCACTTACCCTTTATGACTTCATATAAAAGCAGGTCTTCAAACCTTTTCTTCCTTTTTCAGCCTTTCAGGCTATAGCCTGCCCAAAGGGCATTGGTGCCAATTTTGCGCATTATTCTACGGACCAAGTCCCCAGTACTTCATCCACCCAAAAGGCTCAGGTAGTTCACCTAATAGATATAAAATAAGTTTACTGTAACCTAATGCAAATTCACATTTTTTTTGGCCCATTAGATGTTAATGTCAAAATATGGAATGGAAAAACATTAAAATAATATTTTGGAAACAGACGGACTTCCATCACCACTGCATTAATTTAAAAAAACCTTTGTATGTGAAAACCTGGCAATACAGCTTTGAGATTTTTGATTATGAAACCTTTATTTACATACCATTTTATTTCTGTAGTTCTGGTCCCTCAGCTTCGCTGAAGCTTCTTCCAGTTGTATCAGTAGTGTTCCAAAGTCCCCCAAGATCTCAGGGTCCTGAGATGTAATGCCATGGCTTATTGCAAAATTAATGACCTCAAGATGCTGCTCAATTTTGTCCAGTTTCATTAGGATTGACCTGACATATCTTGTCAGGCTTGAATCCTCTGTAATAGAAGATATAATTTCACATTAATAGCATGCCGAAATGCTGAAAATTTTGTCACTGTCCGATTCAGTAAAGAAACAGTCAGATCTGCTTTATTTTAGCTGTCACAGATCATTTAAAATACGTTAATATTAGTGGCAATGCAGCACCTCGGGATTGATTCAGGACATCTCTAAATACAATACACATAAAACACTAAGAGTTGCACTATGCTTAGCTTGACTTTTAAAATTCAGACTTACCCTGGTCAATGCTTGCTGTTGGTGTCCTTGGGGACATTGCCAAATTCACACTTGGTGATGGTGAACCTTTATTTCAAAGAAGGATACATTTTTATTTACTGTTAACTGAGACCACTAAGGACAATAATCAGTTTATACATTTATACAAAAAAGCCCACAACTCAATCATGAGCACCTACTCGGACTGGCTGGACAAGCAAGAGGAGAGGGGTGAAGAGGGCTGCTCATACATCTGGTTTCCACTAGTTCTGGAGGTGGGAATTGCAAATTTTTTAATAATTTAAAAAGAATGCAAATATAATAATTTTACACATGATGTGCCCTATTGAACTCCAAAGCTTATAAAGGAACAAACCGTTTATGCACTGTTTCTGCTGTTAAAATTTCTCAGTGGTGCCCCACCACACAAACATCTTTGCTGCTGCAGCAAAGAAAGGAAAAATCTACTAAAACTAATCAATCATTTAATCAAGAACCTCAGTAACTTACCTGGAAAGTTAATAAAACAACAGGTCGAGAATACATCAGTGTAATGTAATAAAATACCAAAACACCACAAACTACAGCTTCCACTACATTGTTGTTATGGACATAGGTCATCACAGTGGGGTGCTTGACTGTGTTGGTTTGAGAAGGCGTACCTAGTGAATATAATCATGATATCCAGTCTGTAGTACATACAAAAGAAAAACAAAAATTACTGAGAGGCAAGTATCATTAATGTGATCAAACAGACTCACCAGAGTTATCTTCAGCTCTTGCCCTAAATGGCACTGCTGACGGGGTGTGTTCCAACACGGATGATGTCAGATCTACCGTCATTTGTATATTCAAAAAACTGTATAGGTGACTATAAAATAAAAAAAATAAAGTTAATGGTTTATAGTATATCTGACAGATGACCAGCTGTATTTCTCAGTGCAGTTATGATGTTATACTGTAAGTAACTGAAATCACAGCAGGCAGAACATAAAAGGTTTTAATGTTCAAACAAGAACAAATTCTACAGTATTTACTCACACTGAGGTTTCTTAGGAAGTTGGTGGACTGATGTTGAAATCCTGTCCGTATGCTGGTTTTGCAACATGTGCTTCCTCATTTTCGTCTGCATCTATAAAGATATAGGAATAGGACATAGGAATAAATTGTTTCAGATCTGCCTTACCACTTAGAGCCTATAAATTCATTTGGTTATTTGTTCCTCCTCTACAGACCAGAGTCTACATATTGCGCTGGAGTTCTTTTCCTTCTTCTGACAAAGAGCATATATTTGTAGTTTTCTGGAAATCAAACAAAAACTAAGTAGATAAGATAAGCCGGACAAAATATACAAGCTTCTGATTGACTGAACACACCTGATCCAGGTAATAAGAAGTGGGTATAGCAGGAATAGTTGGAAACTAGGGCAGAGGTGCCCACCTGTTGGATACTATGCCTGGATTGTGCCAGTGTTGCGTTGTATAGTCCATGATAAATCAATCAAAATGTATTTTACACTACCTGCATATGTCAGGACCACAGCCGGATGTCCTGTGCAGTGCTCCTCATCAGGTAAGTCTTGTCTTTCCACTCTCATTGTCACATTTTTTTTGGGCCAATAGCAAAAAAGACCCTGTGGTAAATTAAAACAAAAAAACACCAACAAAATGGTAATGTCAAATGGTTAACAATCACTGTGGTCAACTTTAGTAAAAATATATAACCTCTGTGCACTACACAGAGTAGGGAGCACTGCAGAGGAAAAGAGAAAGAGATGGCTGCAGCTGACTCCAGTAGGGCATAAACAAATACAATCTAAAAAGAGACATAGAACTGTCTCACCCATACACAGATGTAAAAAGCTTTAAAATATTAATTACTGAGCATGAACATGCTGTAAAAGGAAATACCTCATGAGTTTGTTTGAGCCATGTCGATGGCACGACATCCACAGTATTTTCCTGCACAAATATAATGACTGCAAAGTTGTTGAGAGAGCTCTGAAAAAAAAAAAAATTACAACTTCCTGGCCATTATCCAGCTGAACATTTCATACAGCAGGGCTCCAGACTGCAAACATTTACATCATTTTACAGTAGCATATTATCACATCACCATTGCAAACCAGATCTAACACCACCATCTGTAACCAAACAAATATGCTAAAATGCTATAGCAAGAGCCACAAAGACAATCTCAAAGCCAAGAAACAAATTCAACTTTCCAATTTGAAGTCAAATCATTCTCAAAAAGACCCTACCAGGTTAGAATTCATGACTCACTGCTGCCGCCTAAAAGACAGAAACAGGAAACAAAAACATTAGTAATTAAACGGGTACCATGATAAACACTGGATAAATGCCAAGATCAATAGTCGATGGGAAAATGCAATAAACAAGTGAGTACATATTGCTACAGATTTGTGCTACAGTGTTAGTTTTTATATTGTGTAAGATAGTTTCCCGTTAGTATTCGCGGATACGACGCACTAGCAAGCACTCTACCCCGTGACCACGGCATGCGCAACCCTTGCTCCACTTCTTAGATGTTTTTTAATATTTAAAAATTCTCCATGACCACTTAAGCACCCCAAATGATGCTTTTAATACAACAAACAGCACAAAATATATTTACATAATGTGACCCAGAGGGTGCCGGTGTTGTTATCCCAAAAAAATAATCATTCCGAGTGTGGGGGCGCTACTGGAAACAAAACTCGGCGGGGGAACAGCTGCAATGACAGAATAAAAAATTATAAACGTTAAGGAAAACAGTGTCAGTCGTAGTGTTATTTAAGAAACATGATTTGTTATCTTCCAAACGCTTGTGACATTAAAGTTATAGTACAAAAGGGGTACCTAGAGCATGCACGATAGACGGGCAGTAAATTTGAAAAATGGCCGAAGGTAGTGATGTGTCGGTCACGAACGAAATGTTTTTTTTTAATTCCAATCTTCACTAAAGACTAGCTAAAACTGTTACCTGGATGCAGCTGTATTCTTTTTGTTTTACACATTTTCGTTTATATTTTGCTCTTTTTAGTGAGCCGAGCCAACCGGCTCTCTTAAAAGAGCCGGAATTCCCTTCACTAGCTGAAGGTCAATGCAACAGATAGGGAGCTCTTTTCTTTAGCGGTCATTGCCAAATTGTTGCACCCTGACTTGTTTCACGTAGTGCACTTACATTGTACGTTTATGGCAACGGTTCACCCGAGTGTCCAAGACATATGGCCGGAGGTCAGACTTTCTGACACCCCCAGCAATAACACTCTATCTGCAAAGCGTCGCGCCCAATGTGGGGGTCGAACCCACAACCCTGAGATTAAGAGTCTCATGCTCTACCGACTGAGCTAACCGGGCACTTACAGAACAGACTTATCTAAATGAGTTAAAATCTGGCTATTTAGACCAGTCCACAAGTCTAGTTGTCAGTTCATGTGCTCCTGCCTCTTTCACAGATGAGGAAGAGGGCCATTTTTGTGATGTTTCAGTGCCAGCAATGTCTCATGGAAGTGATTCCAGCTGGGATGACACAGTGCATGATTTCTCATCACAATGTACGCAGAGAGGGCGAGGGAACATCCATGATTGTTTTGACATTCCCTCACACCAGCTGCCATTGCTTCAGTCCACCTCACCTCATGGAGGGATAACACAAACCTATACTCCTTTTAGCCTTCAAGACATGAGCATGGTTAAATCAGCAGTAAATAAGCAGTAATTAACTATGGTGAACCAATATCTATCTGACTAAAAATACTTAACAACTATTAGACCGTAGTGTCACCAAAATTACTCATCATTATGGATAGGCTAGAAATCCCATGTTTAACCTGGGTTAAAAGAGCCCTGGTTGAATAAAGGCCTGTTAGTAAAAGTGGCTTTGAATACAAACGAGAAGGTCAGTGGATAAATGTGCATTAAAAAACTACTACAATGTTATTTATTATTTCATGGTGTTATATTTTATTTGGGTTAAAAAACATGTTAAAAAGTGTAAATTCATTGGGTTCTATTGTAATTTATGTTTTGAAATAGATGATGTCATCTAGACTTTTATTTTGAAAAGGCACGCTGCTGCCGAGAGCCATGTGACTAGTAACAGCCAACCTTATCGCTGTGACCTCTCTGGTTCAAGAAGAGGGAGATACAGAGGCAGCGTGTGTCTTTAGCTGTTATAGAAGCTGTCTAAATGCTATTTTTCATATCCTGAAAAATAAGTATTTTTGGTTTTCCAACCTGTGCTGTTACAGAGGGGTTTTTTTTACATTGCTGAACAGGACTTGGTGAGTGACGAAAATGTATTTTATTTCTCATACAAGTAATATTATTGCAATATGTTATTCTTTTCATGGAAATAGAAAGCTAAGGGTAGTGAATTTGCGTTCTATGTAAAAATTGAGAATATTATGGTGCATTTTGAGGCTAATTGAGGTACTTGCAAAAGTCAATGTCCTAACATGTTTTCCACCACCATTACGGTGATGGCGCCATCTTAATGAGCACCAATTAAGAAAAGAATGGTCTTTTTTATTAAGTTTTAAGCTACCTAGAGTTTTATTTTAAGTATTTATGTATGTTTTATTTATGCCCATTTAACTGGTCCAAATATTAGTTTTTACCCTGTACACACCCTCGTGAGTGGTACACATGGAAATACATTATTTTGTACATAGGGAGCAGCATCAGGCAAGAGAAGCAGAGCAGGCTCATGAGGGAACAGGTGCATCTTCAGTGTTTCAGCTGACTAGGCAACATGGCACCCACCGAAGCAGACGTGTTTGCACGTTCCACTCTCGAATGCCGGCTTTTTCTTAATTTTCTTTTTTTTTGTTTGTTTTTTACTCTGGACTGATCTAAGGACTAAGAAACAACAAAAGGACAATTTAAACTGTGGTGCACAGTTTTGTTCAGCCTTTTGCTGAATTATTTTGGGTTTATACATTTTATAGAATTTTTATTTTTTAAATTTTGTTACTGTGTGTAAATGTCTGTTCTGTTTTAAATCTGCAAATACATTCCGGCAACTTTAAATGTATTTTTAACAGGCTGAAATCAGGAGAGCGAACCGGAGACAGAGACACAAACGGGGCCGACAAGGAGAGGCCCTAACTGCTCCAGTAGACGAACCTAGCCCATTTACCTGGTCCAGATAATAGTTTTTACCCTGTACACACCCTTGTGAGTGGTGCACTTGTATAAAACCTCTAGCCAAAAATCTTCTGCTAAGAGATGAGCTGAGAATATGAAAATACTCAGTGACAATTAAGTAGTGAATATACAGTATAAATGACAAAGTACTACATAACTGCTATCTAGAGACTCACACTGTACATCGAGGAGACTAATTGTGTACAGTATGAATGTATAAAATTATAATGTCCAAGTCATTGTCCTTTGATCAGTTCCTTGCAGTTTCACTCTGTCACCACCTGCTTTCTTCCATCCTCACCAGCTGCAATGTCTCACTCTCGACTTCTCTTATGCATGACTGACCTCAGTACCTCTGACTTGCAATCCCTCCTCATTGCCCACTTGTCAGCTCACATTTCACTCCCCCTTTACACCGAAGGGTAGATGTCAAAACTTGTATTAATATTACAAAATAGCACTTTATAGACTACACTTAAACCCCCTAACTTTAAATCCCCTTAAACCTCCTAACTTTAAATCTGAACAACCTTTTAACAAATGGTAAGAATTTGAAACTAAAATATTTTTATCTGGCTTTCATCAGAAGGTGACAAGTGTGGGTTTAAGGGCAAATCTGTGACTTCTGTGGGAAAAGATTTTAACATCCATACATGCAACCCAGGGAGAGTTCACACTGAGCAGAAAAACACACAAAACTAAAAAGAACTATCATTCACCCATTTTCAATAAGAAGAAAAGTGCGTTATAAGCAGAAGAATGTACTAGCATCTACATGAAGATATTACTAGATCTGAATAAAGCATCTAATTTAATTAGGTTGTGACAACTAACCAAAAGTTGAAACGACAGTAAAGTTTACCTTAGATCCAAGGTTACCTCATGAAGAGAGTCCTCCTGCATTGAAGTTAGTCACAAGATTTACAATATAACATGATGAGAAATAACCACTACATGTATCCATACATCCCCTTACATTCAGAACAGAGGTACAGTATCATGTGTTTGCTTGATTCGCTTTCCCATCGCCTTGTACACTCACTAATTTATTTGTCATAATATTGTCATTTTATCCCCTATCACATTGTGAAAATGAAAATCTAAACAACTGTCACATCCTTGCCATACCATCTTGCAGAACTACAGGGTCCCAACACTAAAACA
>NW_018128076.1:138135-139744 GCF_001952655.1 Monopterus albus
GTAATTTATACCATAACATCCTACCGCCATCTAATCCAGCTTTAGTGCAACCGGATCACGGATAAGTTGAGCCAGGATCACCAAGATATCCCGGCTTAATCCCTTATCCTAGTTTTGTGCAATAGGCCCCAGGACTTTAGGAGCCTAATAAAAATGACATGTGACCTTCACACTGTAAAGAAAAAAAAAACAATCTGGAATCAGTAGTGTCACATTAAGCTGAACCACACCTAAAGAGAGAGAAGACAAAAACTAAATCAATGAAAATGTTATTAAAACATCATATAACCATGATCCTCAAATGATCAGCGTTCCAAACATGGAAGAGCACAACAAACATAAATGCTAACTGAGCTAGTGAACTCTATGATGTCATCAGCGCACTAGAGGCAGCGCACCCAGATACTGTATTTATTGCTGCAGGCGACTTTAACCAGTGCAATTTACGAACTGTACTTCCCCAATAATTTACCAACATGTGAACATTCCCACCAGGGGCAGTTTACAGTAACATACGTGGTGCTTACAGGGCCACACCCCGCCCCCACCTTTGGCACTCAGACCACATTTCTTTGTTCCTGTATCCAGCTTACAGACAAAGGCTGAAACAAACAAACCCGGTCACCAAACAAATTAAACTCTGGACCCCAGAGACTGAGGGCACCCTGCAGGACTGTTTCGCCCAGACAGACTGGGATGTGTTTAAAGCTGCAGCCACCTCAGAGGACTTTTCTGTCAACATACAGGATTATGCTGAGTATGTGGCCGGATACATTAGTACCTGCATCAACAAGATTGTGCCCACCATACAAGTCAGGAGGTTCCCCAACCAGAAGCCCTGGATAAACAGTCAGGTATGCCACATGCTGTGTGCTTGTTCTCTTGCATTCAGATCAGGCAATGAAACGGAGTACAAAGCTGCAAAGTACAGACTGAGGAAAGCCATAACAGCGGCCAAGAGGCAGTACAGAGAGAAGCTGAATGGCTTCTATTCTACTGCTGACTCTGGACGGATGTGGCAAGGCCTGCAGCACATCACAGACTACAGGACCACCACCAGCATCATCAGCTCCACAGACAGCCTGCCGGATGACCTCAGCACTTTCTACACCTGCTTTGAGACCTCCAGCCACAGCACAGAGAGGAGGCACATACACACCAAGACCACCCAACCCCCCACTAACTGTCTCACCAGGCCAGGTACGCACAGTCCTGAGGAAGATCAACCCCCGCAAAGCAGCAGGACCGTACAACATCCCTGGGAGGGCTCTCAGGTCATGTACCAGCGAGCTGGCTGATGTTCTCACCACCATGCCGGACCCTCTGCAGTATGCCTACTGGCCCAAAAGAGCCACCTCAGACGCCATCACGGCTGCCCTCCTCTATTCCCTTTTGCACCTGGAAAATGGAGACTCCTACATCAGGATACTCTTCATTGACTATAGCTCTGCCTTCAACACAGTTGTCCCCCACAAACTCACCCACAAACTGTCCACACTGGGTCTGCACCCCACCCTCTGTGACTGGCTCCTGGACTTTCTGACTGGCAGGCCCCAGACTGTCAGGATTGGCAATAGGACTTCAGCCAGCATTGTTACAAACACTGGCA
>NW_018128076.1:139962-155705 GCF_001952655.1 Monopterus albus
GACAAGACGAAGGAGATGATAGTGGACATGAGGAAGGAGAGGAGAACTCATCAGCCACTGTTCATCCAGGGGCTCGAAGTGGAGAGGGTGAGCAGCTTCAAATACCTGGGCGTCCACATCAGTGAGGACCTCACTTGGACACTTAACACCACACAGCTGGTCAAGAAGGCCCAACCATGGTTGTACTTCCAGAGGAGGCTGAGGAGGTCCCACCCACCCCCAGCACGACTGTTCACCTCCCTACCCTCTGGCCGGAGGTTCAGAAGTGTGAAATGCAGGACCTCCAGACTGAAAAACTCTTTCTTTCCCTCTGCCATCAGAGTCCTAAACAGCCGAGGAGTTTATTACCAGGAAATTTGTCATGTACTGTCGACCTGTACTGTTTACATTCTCAGTTTGTACATGCATAATTGCACATTGACTGTTGACTGCTGCACATGCTGCTCCCATGCAGCATACATTCTTATATATTTTTATTATATTGCTGCATTTGCTGCTTAAAGTGCCTTAGATTTAGTGTTACTTATTTATCTACTTGAAGAAGAAGATATTTCATTTATATTTTGTGGCATTCATGTGGACGGCAAAGTATTAATTTCATTGTAAGGGAAACACATTTCCTGACTGTGCATATGACAAATAAACACTTTGACCTTGACCCTTGACCTTGAGGCTGTAATGCAGACGACCATTGATGTATGAAGTAACACAACTACTTCAGTACAAAATAAAAGAGGTGTTGTTTGTATTTTAGCAATGTTTTACTATTGATCCGGAAACTTTGAATCTGTGAATATCTTTCCAACTTTACCATGGTCAGCCACTATAACATACTGCTGTCAGCACACTGATCAACAGCTACCTACTCTCTCTAGAAGTGGGTGCCCAGTAAAAAGAACTCCAAAGGCACAACACGGAATACACAGTTAAAAAGAAGAAGCCGGAGTAATAGCTGAAGGCTTAAAAGAATTACTGGAGTTTAGTAGTATCTCTGTTTGTGATGCAAAGGGAATTTTTCATTCCCACTGTTGTTAAGTGCTTGCTCAAGGGAGATTTTGCAGCACACCTGAAGATTGCCAAAGAACAAATTGTCACAATACTACTAGGACTGATGGAACATTGTTTGCGTATAATGTAATAAGGGCATTTCATACCAACAAGAAAACATCATACCAAAGATGAACTACAGTGGAGAGGGCAGCATTTTCCTTTGTTGCCTCTGGGCCTCCACAGCTTGCCATCAATGAGGGGAAAATATATTATACATATGTTATAGTTTTACTGCTTCATCATGTTTCCCCTTTTTTAATTTGTTATACTTTTTACATGATGTGTACTTCTTCCCCTCTCAGCCTGGGACACACTTTTAAAACATATCATCCACCCAAACTGTATCTTTGCAAATATCCTCTTTTGTCACCCCATGCTACAACAGTCATGCTCATTGTCTATATTTATTCTCTTGTGCCAAAAGCTGTTCAGTAAACCAATCACCCATAAGTAGATGGGACAGCAGACATTCCATAGATAGGGACAGGCAAAAAGAGAGTGAGCACAGTAAAACTGTCAGTGCGATAGTGATGATCAAGACAAGCTGACAAGGCTTAAGGATGAGTGGACAGGCCTAGCAGACAGGACCATCTAATTTTGAATAAAAATTATCAAGACCTTGTGGAAAACAACATCCATTTTAGAGTAGACTTGGTACAAATATTATATTGAAGCTACAATGGCAGAGAGTAGCAGCCCCTCATTGTCATCCTACATCATGGACAAAGAAACTCTGAAGAGAAAACAGAAGGAGAAGCTCAAGAAGCTGATGGCTACAGGAGGCAACCCAAGGCCTTCACGCTCCCTCCTCTTCCTGACACTGAAGAATCCCTTCCGCAAGGCGTGCATCAGTATTGTGGAGTGGAAGTATCCTGCTGTAGTAAAGGGTCATTAGGTAGAGGGACAGCTGGATTAAATTTAAGATTACATTTGATGTGACTGTTGTGCCACTACAAGACTGTATTTACTGTCAGTAATCATCAAAGAGTTCTATGTTTGGTTAGTGGGTGTGTGAGTGTCAGTTGTGGAAAGTAATGAAGTACAAGTTTATTTTTTTGTTTTTTTTTATTGCAACACAATATAACATTTATAAGAAAAAGCACATAACATAGTATATGAGACAACAGACATTAACAAAAGAGGCAGAGAGATTAATTGAGGGTATTAAGTTGTGTGTGAAAGTTTTTAGTTTGTGTGTGTGCAACTCTATGCAGACTGATATTCCTTACTTAAGGGAAAATAGAATTAGACCAAATGAATTGGGAAAATGGAAGGGGTATAAATATAAAGGAATGAAAAGACAGTTTGATAGAAAATCATCAAGAGTTCTATGTTTGGTTAGTGGGTGTGAGTGTCAATTGTGGAAAGTAATGAAGTACAAGTTAAAGTTGGTGATTCCTTTCGTAAGCATTTTTTGTTACATTTCTTAAATTTCTCTTTTTATCCCAATGGGAATGCATACATTAAATGCACTGACAACATAAAGAAAAAACTATCATCTGTGGTAGTGGCTGTCAGGATCGGAGCGCGAAGCTGCCGATAAAGACGAGGGTGAACTCAATTATACTGGCAGGGGGGGGGAAGAGAAAAAATCAACGTCTCTTTTATAAAACAATACAGAAAACAACGTAAAACATGATGCATACACTCAGGTAGAATACACAGTCCATGGTCACAGCCAGCAAACGTACACTGTCTCTTTAATAAGACCACGGAACAAAAAACAATACAGAAAACAACGTAAAACATGATGCACACACTCAGGTAGAATACGCAGTCCATGGTCACAGCCAGCAAACGTACACAGCCAAGGAATTCACAAAATGAGAGGTCAGAGAGAAGTCCGATAATCCATTCACACAAGGAAGTTCGAAGCAATAGGGCAAGGCAAAACACAATGGTCACAGTACGCAATCTGAGGTCAGAACAGGAAATACCAAAAAAAAAAAAAAACAAGAAGGCTGGAAAGTCTGCACGGGAGTGAGAGAACAATCTGGAAGGTTACTGGTGTGAGAAGGCTGCTTATAATGTGGTGGAAAACAGGTTCAAACAATCAGGAGCAGGTGAAAACAATGAGTGCCGATTAAAGTAAAAAGTCTGAAACTGTGGTGAAACAAAAACAGGAAGTAATGTCAAAATAAAAGCACGAGAACGGAAACAGGTGGGACAGAATCATGACAGTGGCAGGACTGAAAAATACCTGATCAATAATTTTACTCATTCCAAGCAAAACTATTAAACGACCTACCTGCCTCTCAGCCTACTTCCTACTAGCATGCACTCTGCCCATGCAGTCAATGTGTGAGCCAAGAGTCTCCCACAAGGCATTGCAGTTGCAGGCAGATGTGTTACTGCTCTGTTTTGATAGCTAAAGCTAGTGAACTATGGCAGAGAAGGTACCCACAGCAGTTTTCATTCACAAACGGACACCATTGTTACAGGCCAGGCCCTCTCCTTTAAGACATATAGCTTTAAAGGTAATGTTGTTGCTTTTGCCAAAAGTTGCTTCCTGCATGTAGTGTGCACAGTATGAGAGCAAGCAGACTACCATATGGAAAAGACTCCTTTTACATGCAGCCGAGGGTGGGGTGAATACCAACAGTAGTCAGCTTTAAGTGTATAGATAGGACTGTAATGCAGTTAACTGGGCATTAAAGGTCACATGCAGTGTTCGTATTACCAGGACAGAATTAAGCCTGTGTTTTGAACAGCATTAGCTGGCCTCTCTCTTCACTTCTACCCACCGGAAAAACATAGACTTCTGAGGCTAGTTACTGGCTATGAGCTAAGGCTAAAGCAGTTTAGCCATGAACCAGAGATCCCCAAATACAGTTTGGGACCACAGATCTGGGTGGCTAACACCATATTTGAGAAAGTTAAAACTAAAAAGAAGTTGGATGATGCAAGAAGTAAAACTAGAATTGTATAAATTGAGTTTCTTCTTGTTGGTTTTTCCAGGATCACCAACCCTACTTTTAAGGCTGGACCAGAATATCCAACTATTTGAAAAAAGGCATCAATTTGTAATACCAGAGAATAATTAGAGTGAACTGAGTGCTCCTCTGTTGCTCCAACAACTCTAACAGAGAGAGATGTCTTCATTCTCAAATATTCACTGATTATTACCATCGAATATCTGAAGCCCTGGAGAGAAGGAAGACAGACATACTGTGAGTGATCCTGAAGGAGGAGTTTGTGAGGAATGTTTGAGGTGAAAAGAGTGTCATACAGTTTGAAGTTGGAAATTGAAGGGGTAATGTTGAATGTAGTTAGTGGTTATGCTCCACAAGTAGGGTGTGAGTTAGCAGAGAAGGCGAGATTCTTGAGTGAGTTAGATAAGGTGGTAGAGTTTTTCCAGAGGGGAGAGTGGTGATTGGAGCAGACTTCAACAGGCATGTTGGTGAGGGGAACAGTGGTGATGAGGAAGTGATGGACAGGTTTGGTGTTAAGGAAAGTAACCTAGAAGGACAGGTGGTGGTGGACTTTGCTAAAAGGATGGAAATGGCTGTAGTTAACACTTATTTACAGAAGAGGGAGGAACACAGAATTACATATAAGAGTGGAGGTAGGAGTACACAGGTAGACTACATTCTATGTAGACGAGGTGATCTGAGAGAGATTAGTGACTGCAAAGTGGTGGTAGGAGAGAGTGTAGCCAGACAGCATTGGATGGTGGTGTGTAGGATGACTCTGTTGGCCAGGAAGGAGAGGAGAGGAAAGACAGAAAGAAGAACAAGTGGTGGAAGTTGAAAAAAGAAGAATGTTGTGAGGAATTCAGACAGAGGTTGAGGCAGGTTTTGGGTGGTCAGGGAGAACTTCCAGATGACTGGGAAACTACAGCAGAAGTGATCAGGGAGACAGGTAGGAAGGTGCTAGGTGTGTCATCTGGAAGGAGGAAAGGAGATAAGGAAACGTGGTGGTGGAACGAGGAAGTACAGGACAGCATTCGGAGGATGAGGCTAGCTAGAAAGAATTGGACGTAGAAAGGACTGAAGACAGTAGACAGGATTACAAGAAATTGCAACGTAGAGTGAAGAGGGAGGTGGCAATGGCCAAACAGAAAGCATATGATGAGTTGTATGCCAGGTTAGACATGAGGGAAAGCGAGAAGGACTTGTACAGATTAGTGAGACAGAGAGGGGAAGGATGTGCAACACATAAGGGTGATTAAAGATAGACATGGAAAGGTGCTAACAAGTGAGGAGAGTGTACAGAGAAGATGGAAGGAGTATTTTGAGGAACTGATGAATGAGGAAAATGAGAGAGAAAGAAGGGGGAAGAGGTGAATATTGTAGAGCAGGAAGTAGCAAAGATTAGAAAGGATGAGGTGAGGAAGGCTCTGAGGAGGATGAAGGACAGCAGTGGAGTTTCTATCTAGTTTGTTCAACAGGATTTTAGAGAGTGAGAAGATGCCTGAGGAATGGAGGAGAAGTGTACTAGTGCTGATCTTTAAGAACAAGGATGATGTGCAGAGTTGTAGCAAGGCCAGATTGAGATGGTTTGGACATGTGCAGAGGAAGAATAGTGGTTATATTGGTAGAAGGATGTTGGAGATAGAGCTGCCAGGCCATGGCCTAAGTAGTGCCAGGCAGATTAGAGAAGCTGTGCGTGCCGTGCCGTGCCTTGCCTACCAGTTTGGCTGCTGGCACGTGAGGGGGCGGAGTTGCCAGCTGGGGACATAACAATAATATGATATACTGATACTGTTCAAATGAAATAAAACGTAAAAGATCGGAAAATCAAAGATTTTTATTGTAAATTCACTATGTGTGCAGGACATACAGAAAATCAAAATACTGTTTCTCTCTCACCTAGTATTGAATGCCATACCATTTAGGAAACTAAAATAAAAAAAGTACAGTAAAAATAGACTAAAAAGAATAAGAAAACTAAGTCAAAGTGATTAGGATAAAAACTAAATGGTACAACCTAGAAGGCTCAACTCAAACCATGTACAATCAGTAACAGTAGTGTAAATAATAGCAAGCAGATTGTCAGATGGTTGTGACATTGAGATGCACATGGACAGTAGTGCAAATTACCAGCAGCAGATTTACATGTAATATAACAAGACCCAGGAAAACAGCAAAACAGCAGAGGTAGTCTTTTTATGCTCTGTGGTGTGTCACGGTCCAAGGGCAGGGGGCAGAAGGGAGGAGGTAATGGACAGCGTTCAGCATCCTCACAGCCTGGTGAATGAAGCTGTTTGTAAGTCTGGTGGAGTGGGCCTGGAGACTCCGATACCTTCTACCTGAAGGCAGGAGTCTGAAGTGGGAGTGTGAGGGGTGGGAAGTGTCATCACCAATGCTGATGGCTCTGTGGGTGAGGCGGGTGTTAAAAATGTCTGTGAGGGAAGGCAGAGGGGTGCCAATGATCTTGCTGGCTGTATTCATTATGCATTGCAAGGTCCTTCTGCAGGAGGCAGTATGGGCTCCATACCACACAGTGATGCAGCCAGTGATGACACTCTCAATGGTGCCCCAGTAGAAGGAGCACATGATGGGGGTGGGGCACTGGCCCTCCTCAGTTTCAAAGGAAGAAGAGGCGTGTTTGAGCCTTCTTGGCCACTGATGTGGTGTTGTTGGTCCAGGAGAGGTCCTCAGAGATGTGCCCCCCAGGAACTTGGTGCTGCTCACTCTCTCCACTTCAGCACCGTCGATGGTTAGTGGTGGATGCTTTAGAGGTTTTCTCCCAAAGTCGACAACAGTCTATTTAGTCTTCCCCACATTGAGGAAGAGGTTATTGTCCTTACACCACTGGACCAGTTGGCACACCTCATTTCTGTAGTTGGCCTCATCATTGTTGGTAATGAGGCCAACTACAGTCGTGTAATCCGCAAACTTGACAATGTGGTTGGTGCTGTAGGTTGGCACACAGTCGTGGGTCAGCAGTGTGAAGAGCAATGGGCTGAGCACACAGCCCTGTACTCAGCGTGATGGTCTTGGAAAAGTTGCTGCCAACCTGCACATTTTGTGGCCTGTTAGAAAGTCTAGCACCGAGTTGCAGAGAGAGGTTTTGAGACCCAAGTGTCAAATTTTTTGTCTAAGCTGCTGGGGAATGATTGTGTTGAATGCTAAACTGAAGTCTAGGAACAGCATTTGCATGTAAGAGATTTTTGAATCTAGGTTGGTGAGGGCTGGATGAAGAACAGCAGAAATGGCATCCTCTATGGACCTGTTTGACCTGTATGCAAAGAGAAATGGGTCATCAGAGGGAGCAAGGATGGACCTGATGTTCTGCATGACCAGCCGCTCAAAGCACTTCATAATAATTGAAGTCAGTGCTACAGGCCGATAGTAATTGTAACTGGTTGGGTGGGTCTTCTTTGGAATTGGAATTATTGTGGCAGCCTTGAAATATGTGGGAACAACTGCTTGGCTCAGGGAGATGTTAAAGATGTCCGTGAGGACATCCTTGAGCTCTTTTGCACAGTCCTTTAAAACATGAGCATCCGGTCATCTGGTCCGTGGGTTAATCCTGGAGAGGGTCTTCTTCACGCTGGCTGCGGACAGACACACAGCCTGTTTGCAGCATCCCAACACCAAGCATTGCTGATGTAAACACAAACTCCCACTCCATGTGTCTTAACACCTTGAAAAAGGACTCAGTCGGCTCGGTGGCATGTTAGCCCATCTAGCTGGAAAACGGAGTCCGGGATATTGTCATTGAGCCATGTCTCCTAAAAAATGTAAACATACCATTCTGCATAATAAGTGCTTTTACATTTGGCACTATAAGTATATTTTAATGCCAATACTTTGTGCTTTTATTTAAGTAACATATTGATTGCAGTACTTTTACTTGTAACAGTATTTTTACACTGTGGTATTTCTACTGTTACTTAAGTAATGAATCTGAGTACATCTTTCAGCACTGGTGTCAAGCAGTTTCATATGTGTAATGTGGGAAGATCTCTATGTAAACAACTATGGATGGCATGTAAGCTTTCCTATAACGTTTCAGACCTTTTGAAATCATAATCCTACTGGCCATCTTTGCCAACTGCGTGGCGCTGGCAGTGTATTTGCCCATGCCTGAGGAAGACAGCAACAACACCAACAGCCACTTGGTGTGTCAGCATGTTTGTGTTTATGTGTGTAAATGGACATTATAATATACTGTGCATACTCACAGTGCTTACGTCTTATAGATTACGATAGCATCCTGAGGCATGTTAAAGTAGATTTGTTGTGTACTGAATAAAACCTTTTAACAGCAGTTTGCCACTGGGATTAATAAAATGTATTATTTCACTAATCTATCGGTCAAATCTATTTTATCTCACTAGTCTCTCAATATCTTAACATAGTCAATGATACTGTAGTGGTTAGCAATAAACCAGATTCCAGAAGAAATATGTAATAGAACAGTATGTATCTCATATTTGTTATTAGCTTGTGTGAGGGAGAGCTGAGTGGTTATGGGTTCATTAAGTTCATGTGAGTTGGGCTTATGTAAGTGGTCAAGATGTTTCCTGTTTTCGAAGTACATCTCAGAGCAAACTTTGTATAGTTAAAACTTATTAGCATAGTTCTAAGAATTCTAGTTAAATCCTAAGTATGGTCAGAGATAAACTCTCTGTTCTTTTGTGAGGATCTTTGCAGGAACATTAGGTCAGGCTTCCTGGTTTCCAGTGCAAGCTGTACAGGGTTCCCAGAATAGAGGAGTGAGAGCCCGATGAACGTCAAGACTGACAAAGTCCAGCTGTTGTGAAATGGCTATATAGCTGATAAAGGAGTGAGCCTGGAAGAGAGAGGAGGACCATGCTGCTGGGAACAGGAGACCATGTACCTTTTGGGGACCCAGCCGGCTGGGGAAGACGCTGACTGACTTGGGACTGACAACAAACGACCTGACTGACTGGTGCTCTGACAATCTTTAGGCTTTATCTATTCCATTGCAAGAGGAGAGTCTCTGTTCTCTGATCTCTGTTCTCTGTTCCCTAGCTACAAGATTATGTGTTTAAATACTACTCTATTCAGAATAACTGTAATATTAAATGATCCTTTAAATTGTAATGGTTTGTCTGAATTAATTTAGTCGGTATCACACTCTAGCCACGACAATACACACTTAAATGTCTTTGACACATTTAATTGTATACTACTGACTGTATGTTGCACCCAAAATTGGTGGATTTAATTAATCCTGTTTCAACAAAATTGAGTTGTCTTATATAATGAAAATTATTTTATTACAATGACTGACTTTAAGTGCAACCAACATGGATGTAATGGGTAGCACCAATATTTATTGGTCAACTTGGATGTAATTATTATTTCAGCACCTGGCTAACTAAGCTGACCAAGATAAATTATGCAGAATGCATTTGTGCCTCATTTAACTGTGTTCATTAATGCCAACATGGGCATACAGTATTTCATAATAGCTTGACTGACAAAAATATAACATCATAGCTGGACCTCCATAGTTGGGCACCAAATAAAACAGTCTTATATTAGCATAGGAACCACTGGACTCTGTTTTATTAATGTGGTTTTCATTATTAAAATTACTACCATTTTGAGTGGACTTATTTTGATTTAATTAATTGATTTAATTTGATAACATTTTCTACACACTATAAATAAATAACATTAGGTGAAATGTTCATTTAATTAACAATAAAACACAATACAGCACCAATGATAACCTGCTCAGCTGCCACTGTGTTAGACACTGTAGTGGCCAATGTCTGATGTGAACTAAATTAATTCCCAGACAAATCACTACAATTACAATAATCATTTATTATTTCAAAAGGCTGTTCAATAATTTGGAAGGCAATTCAATAATCTGAAAGGTAGGGAACAGAATCACCTCCCCTACAGAGGACTAAATAAAAACATTGAATAAGAGAATTGTCAAAGAGTCAGTCAATCATTTAGTCACACAGTCTCATCAGCTTCTCCCAAGAGTACATCACAGTGTTAGAGTGAACACACATTGTAGTTAATTAAAACATGGTTAAAGGTTACATTCTTGTTCAGTTCAGTTATATGAAACAGTGCCCATACTTCAAACTCAGTGAAAGTTACATTCCATTTAAGTGCATAAGACTATGCTGGTGCTTCAGTTACAATGTCTCAAACAGTCTAATACAGCATGTAATCATGGTAACTGCCTTGGAGCAGAGCACAGCTCCTCCGAAGCACACACACACCACAACTAAGTGATGGCTATGCATGAAGGCTCTCCCCATAAGTACATAAGTGAACATACTATGACCCAATGAAGGCCACACTTTTATCTCCAAAAACAGTGTCCTATTAAGGTAAGAATTTCCAAACAGTGCTTGTGCTGCAATCATACAGCAACCTTAATATTACATTTCATATAGTGTATAAAGATACTAGTGTTTTCTACAATACATATTCTTGTGTGCACAGTGAACAGTGTTGATGCCTGAATTGCAATGTCTCACACAGTTAATATCTCACACAACTGAGATGTAAACAGCTATCTTGACCGGGCCACTCAAAAGGCATATTTGTTTTAGTTTGAAGCCATTCTATAGTAAATCTACTTCATTGTTTATGACCATTTTCCTGCTGCATCACCCAGCCTCTACTGAGCTTGAGCCAGTGGACAGCCATCTCTCATCTTGAGATTATTATGTTTGTGTCCAGGGTGTGAGAGGTCTGTAGAAATGTAAGATGTAAGATGGCGCCGACAGCGATGGCAGCCTTGGTTACTTGCGCTCTCTTGTGTTTGTTGTTTTTCTTAGTTTTCTTGGTCTTTTGCAACCCATCCTGGATTACCTTTACCAGAGTAGAACTGTTAAATATCGGACAACTCACACCAAACTACCTTTCTCCAATTTTGTGAAGGAAGAATGCTGTGCGGACATTCTGATTGGAGGATTGGAGGCTCAGCTGCTTCCACTCAAAACTGACCCAGCTCACTGGGCTTGCCCCCACCTACCAGTGGGTTACTAGCTTTCTGACAGACAGGAAGCAGCAGGTGAGGCTGGGGAAAACCACATCCTGAACCTGGACAATAAGCACAGGCACCCCCCAGGGATGTGTGCTCTCCCCTCTACTGTTTTCATTCTACACCAACGACTGCATCTTGCCTTATGCTGGTTTATTGTATACTTGAATGGGGATATGTACATACACATTGAGAGCTGATGTACCGGAGTCAAATTCCTTGTGTGTCCGACGCACCTGGCCAAAAAAGCAGATTCTGATTCTGAAATCTTCTCTGCCCTCTTTTGGCCCATGTGGTGTACAGGTCCTCCATGGAGGGCAGGCTGCACCAATGAGTCTGTTCCTGTCCTGTCTGGTTGTTGAATCAAACCAGATAGTGATGGAAGAGCAGAGTATAGACTGTCATCTCCACTGTATTGAGTGTGTTCAACTTCAGGTTGTAGCAACCACACCACTGGGCCAACTGTTCTACCTGCTGCCAGTACACAGACTTGTCAAGAGATGAGAAAGATGACTGTTTCATCTGCAAACTTCAGAAGTTTAACAAGGGGGTCATCTGAAGTGCAGTTGTTGGTGTAGAGGGAGAGAAGAGGGGGAAGAACACACATCCCTTGGGGACACCTGTGCTGATCGTATGGTTGCTGGATCTGGTTTTCCCCAGCCTCACCTGCTGCTTCCTGTCTGTCAGAAAGCTGGTGATCCACTGACAAGTGTGGGCAGGCACAGTGAGCTGGGTCAGTTTAGAGTGGAGGATGTCCAGGATGATGGTGTTAAACACCGAGCTGAAGTTCACAAAGAGGACCTGTGCATAGGTCCCTTTTGCTACTTCCTGTCAGTACTCTGGTTGCAGCATTTTGGATTAACTGGAGGCTTTTTAGGGACTTAGTGGGACATCCTGATAGTAGAGTAGAGTTACATTAGTCCAGCCTGGAAGTAACAAATGCATGGACCAGTTTTTCAGCATCATTTTGAGACAGGATGTTCCTGATTTTGGCAATACTGTGCAAGTGAAAGAAGGTCCCTGACAACTGGTGGCAGTGGTGGGATCATCCAGTGAGTGACACAGATGGAAGAAGAGATGGTATCACCCAGCAGACTGTTTCAGTGGAAGAGATGATTAAGGGAGCTTGTGGAGGAGCTGAGAGCACTGAGGGTGAAGGTAGAGAACCAACAATCTGACTTGTATGCAATTCCCCAGACTTTTATGGGGGAGCAGGAGGCCCGGGAAGCTCAACGGAATGAAGAGAGTGCACAGCAAGAACAGTGTTTTAAAGCATTACAGCATCAGTTCCAACTGCTGCAGCTGGAGGTGCAAGCGCATACTCCACCTGTAGTACGTGATCCGGTAGATTCAGAACCACCTGGTCTAAGTGCTGGACCATAGGTTAAAGTAGCTTCCCCTTTGGAGAATGTTGCATCATCTCAACTCTCAGCAGGTCAATCTCAGTTTCACATATACCTAGATTGGAAAAGCTTTCAGACAATGATGATAATATTGAACATTTTCTGGTTACATTTGAGCAAATTGCAGCAGCATGTTAATGGTTTAAGTTCGACTGGGTTTTTCATCTTATACCCCTGCTGACTGGTAAGGCGAGAGGTGCCTATGTACAGTAAATATGGACTTGGATGATGCCCAAGATTATGAAAAAAGTAAAAACTGCTATTCTAAGTATGACATAAGTCCTGAGACTTGTAGGCAGAAGTTTGCTCCCTGGAGGTGAATCCTGATGAAAGCCCCAAAGAACTATATGTAAGGCTTAAGGAACTATATGGGAAGTGGATCCAGCCAAATGGTAAAACTATACAACAGATTGGTGAAGCAATTATTCTGAAACGATACTTGAGAATGGTGTCTCCAGAGTTACAGGTGTGGATTAAGGAGCATGATCCAGAATCTGCAGCAGAAGCAGCCACACTGGCTGAGGTGTTTGTGGCTGCTCAGAAAAAGAATCAACCATGGAGTTATACTGCTTGGAAAGCCACTAGACACACTCGTAGGCCAACTGTTCCTCAACCCTAGTGGGGATAAGTCTCCTGTGAGGGAGAACTGACCAGTAAAGTTACTTTTAAAACACCATGGTACACTGCCAATTTGTTACCTTTTGTGGGCAAGAAGGGCACACTAAGCCAGTTTGTCCAAAAACCCCTGCAAAACTAACTTAAATGTGCTTTGTGCCCCATCATGGTGGTGAACCTAATGCTGACTGTGGTCAAAAAATGAGAATGATCCCTATTGAAGTGAATGGACAGGCTGTTCGGGCTTTAATTGATACTGGCAGTGAGCAGGGCAGTGGTGCATAGTAAATTTGTACCATCTAATGTTATTTGTGTTAATGATATGATCCCTCTTTGTGTTCATGGGGATGAAAAACCTTATCCCACTGCAGATATGTTTATTAAGGTGCAGGGCCAAGTTTACCTTCTGAATGTTGGAGTCGTGCCTACTTTGCTCTTTTCAGTAGTGTTAGGTTGTGATCTGCCAGAACTTTTTGATTTGTTGCACATGAATCAAAAAAGCAATGTGGTTATGACTAGAGCTCAAGCTAGCTCTGTCCAACATTCAGAAAACCTCAGTGCCCTGCCTTTTTTGATGCTGATCTGGAGACTCCACCCGGGAAGTCACGGAAATCACACAGGCAGAGAAGGCAGGAAAGATTCAAACGAACTGTTGTTCAATTGGCGGTTGATCCTACACCTGACGCATATGTGGGTTTTAAGATTCCTATTAACATGGCTGATATGCAGCAGAAGGATCCATGTCTGGTTTCACTGTTACAGAGAGCATAGAGCATAAGAGAGTGAATTATGTACTGAGCCTGACTTTAGTATGACTGAGGAGTTTTTCCCTTCAGATGGGAGTGCTTTATCGCCAGCATGGAGCAGTCAAGCAGCTAGTCACTCCTCAGTCAGGTTACTGGCAGGTTCCCCTTACCCAGAGATCTTGTGAGCTGACAGCCTTTAGAACACCACGGGGACCGTTTCAATATACTGTTCTACCATTCGGACTTCATGGTGCCCCTGCAACCTTTCAAAGACTGATGGATCCAGTACTGGGTGAGTTCAGTGAATTCACCTCGGCTTAACTTTATGACATTGTCATCTACAGCGCTACTTGGGAGGAGCACCTGGATCACCTACAACAGGTGTTGCTTTGTTTTCAGGAGGCAGGGTTGACTATTAATCCTGCCAAGTGTGTTGTGGCCAGAACTGAAAAAAAGTATCTGGGTTTTGTCATTGGTAATGCGGTCATTAAACCCCAGGTTAATAAGATCTTAGCCATTGAGTCCTGTCCCTTACCTCAAACAAGAAAGCAGTTGAAGTCCTTTTTGGGGATGGCTGGATTTTATCATTTTTTCATCCCATATTTCTCCTATAGAGCTCACTGATATGACTGGATGAAGATGCCCTAACCAGCTTCAGTGGACAGAGGAGGCAGTGGCAGCCTTTTATGACATCCAGCAGTCACTCAGTAGGGAACCTGTTCTGCATAGTCCAGATTTCAGTGAACCTTTTGTCTTACAAACTGATGCATCTGAGAGGGGGCTTGGGGGCTGTGCTTCTGCAGGGATCAGAGGATGATTGCTATCCAGTGGTTTAACATCAGCCACTGGATGGGTTCCCAGAGAAGATAATTATTCCATAGTGGAAAAAGAAGCTCTTGCCATCAAGTGGGCACTCTTTGAGATATTACCTGCTTGGCAGAGAATTAACCTTGGAGACCAACCATAAAGCACTTCAATGGTTGGATAAAATGAAAGACACTAAATGGTCGTGTGGTGACTGAGGTCTGATGTGAACTAAATTACTTCATGCAAATCATCCCAATTCCAATGATTATTTATTATTACAGTAATTCTGAGCAGTTCAATAATTTGGAAGGCAAGTTCAACAGTCTGAAAGATAGGGAACAGAATCACCATCTCTGCAGAGAAATAAAAGTATTAGATAAGATGATTGTCAGAGTCAGTCATTCATCTTTGGCTGTCAGCAACGCTGTAAATACAGATCCTGAGAAGAAATAATAAACACAGGCCATAACAGCAGTACTGGCCTCTGATGATCTGGCATCAGAAATAAACTTACCAGAAGAGCTGCAGGAGACTATTTAACAAATTATCTCTTTTCAGTTAGAATTCACACAAGAACAGCAAGAATCTTTACAAGAAACAGCAAGAGGAGCTGGGAGAGAGAGAAAAATTATTGAAATGCTATGGCAAAATGCATAAAAGTAGAAAGTTAAGTTATTTAGTAAGTTAAGATAATCATAAGATGCGTTGTGTCTGTTCATTTGAAATAATCATTAGTGAATGTGTAAGAATAAAATGAGAAAGGATTGTATTGAAGAAAGTACAATTAGAAGCCTAAAAGCCCAATCAGAATCTGAATCACAAAGAGTGAGAAAATTCTGACTCACAGAGAAAAAGGGAAGTAAGACATACATCCAGGCAAAAGTGCAGGGGTGGGTGGGTGCTTGACAGAGAGAAGACAGACAGTTTATTAAGAAAAGTAACAAAAATGACCCAGGTGGCTGACTTCGATGCAGACAGTGGTAGTTTATTTACAGTGATAATAAGTGACAAGAAATGAACAGTGGAGTAATGTAGGGACCGGGTGTCGAGCTTCGGAGGTGTACACAGTCAGTGATGGATATGATGTGAAGATGACCGGGCTGCGTACACTGGGATACACTCCTGGGCTTGTCGGGTAGGATGGTAGTGAAGATAACAGAAATGTAAACATACGGTAAGTAGTAAACTG